>NW_006922252.1:1026083-1027896 GCF_000298275.1 Orycteropus afer afer | reverse complement strand
TTATGAAGTTATTTCTCCTAATGAAATGCCATTCTAGCCATATAGGAATATTTTGTGTTTTCTGAATATTGCAATCTCATTTTTCACTCCCACTTTTGGACTTGTGGTTCTTCAACTTAAAATCATCTTTCAGAAAAACTTCACCTTGATAGCTCCATCCCATTATCCAGATTTCTGTCAGTCATTCTTACTGTAGGGGCTTGCATATTGCTGTGATGATGGAAGCTGTTTCACCAGTATATCAAAGACCAGCAGGGTCACTCATGGTGGATAGGTTTCATTGGAGCTTACAGAATTAGAAAGACTAGAAATGGACTGGGCAATCCAGTTCTGAAAAAAAAGAAGAAAAAAATGGCCATTTAAAATCTTATTAACAGCAGTGAAACATTATCTGATATATCTTTGGAAACTTTATGAATAGCTATGGAACAAATTCTGATACAGTATGTGACAGTTGGAGCTGTGTGTCAACTTGGCTGGACCACAATTTTGTGTGGTTGAAGCAATTGTGATGTGGGTTGTTCCAATGATGGAATTATATGTATATGTTTTGAGCAGCCAATTCATTGAAAGAGAGTTTCCCTAGGGGTGTGCCCTGCTTCCAGTATACTTATGGACATCCTGGGAAAAGAGACACTCTTCTGTGGATCTGGATTCTGCTTACAACTGTCTGTGAGTGAACAATCCACCCTTCAGCCTGGAGATCGTGAATTCATCATTCATTGGAGTCAACAGCCAGTATACTTCCTGCTAACCTTGAGCTCTTCAACCCCTGCAGCTGCATGAGTCAGGAAAAACCTCAAGCTTGACGTTTGATCCAAGAACTTTGGACTTCCCAGCTTCTATAAGTGTGTGAGCCATTTCCCTAAGATAAATCTCTCTTTCTCTCTCTCTCTCTATAAGCTTTACTGGTTTTGTTTCTCTAGAGAACCCAGTCTAACACACAGTGCTTGAGGATGGGCCTCTCATGTTAGAAGTCATTCAAAATATGACTGGTGAAGAGATGCCTCTTTGTTAAAGATGACTTTAATGATGTGGATGTAGTAAAGTCATGGGGAGCTTTATTTGCTGATGAGACATGACTCAAAATGAGAAGAAATATTTGCATTCATTAATTATCAGAATATGGAATGTACAAAATATGAATCTAGGAAAATCTGAAGTTGCCAAAATGAAATGGAACACATAGAGATTGATATCCTAAGCATAGTTGTTATGTGCCGTTGAGTTGGACCCAACTCATAGTGACCCCTCCTTGGGTTTCCGAGGCAGTAGATTGGTAGTAGATTGCTATGGAAGTAGATTGCTCAACCTTCCTTCCAAAGAGAGGCTGGTGGGTTTGAACCACCAGTCTTCTGGTTAAGAGTCAAGTGCCTTAGGCACTACGCTACCAGAGCTCCTTCCTAAGTATTAGTGAGCTGAAATATACTGATATCGGCCATTGTGAAATAGACAATCACTTGGTCTGCTACACCAGGAATGACATATTGAAGAGGAAGGGCACCACAGTCATCGTTAAGATGAGCATTTCAAGATCTATCCTGAAGTACAGTGCTTTGATAGAATACTATCTATATGCCCACAAGGAAGACCAGTTAATGCTACTATTTTTTCAATTTATGCATCAACAACTAAAGCCAAAGATGAAGAAATGGAAGATTTTAACCACCTTTCACATTCTAATATTGACCAAATATGCAATCAAGATATATTGATAATTACTGGTGATTGGAATGCAAAAGTTGGAAACAAAGAACATTGTTGGCTGGAAAGTATGGCTTTGGTGAAAGAAATGATGTCAGAAACCACATAA
>NW_006922252.1:994771-1006364 GCF_000298275.1 Orycteropus afer afer | reverse complement strand
CCCTGCTTATTGAAAATAAAGATGACTTGAAACACTGATGAATATGGAAAACTATACCCTTTAATGTGGATTACAGTTCAACATAAAGAAAATAAAATTCCAACTACTGGATCAATAAGCAACATCATGATAAATGGAGAAAAGATTGAAGTTGTAAAAGATTTCATTTTACTTGGATCAGTAATAACACATATGGAAGCCACAATCAAGAAATCAGATGACATATTGCACTGGGAAACTCTGCAGCAAAAGTTCTCACTTGAAGGTTAAGGTGCACCTAATCCAAGCCATGGTATTTTCAGTAGCCTCATATGCATATGAAAACTAGGCAATGAATAAGGAAGATCAAAGAGGAATTGATACATTTGAATTATGGTGTTGGTGGAGAATACTGAAAATTCCATGGACTGCTAGAACAAGGAACAGACATATTTTGGAAGAAGTACTACCAGAATGCTCCTGAGAATCAATGGCCAGACTTTGTCTTGTGTACTTTGGTCTTATTGTCAGAAGGGACTATTCCCTGGAGAAGGATACCCGTCATGCTCCATAAAATAGAAGGTCAGCAAAAGTGGGGATGACCCTCAATGAGATGGATTGACAATGTGACTACAATCATGGTCTCAAGAATATCAAAGATTGTGAAGATGGTGGAGGACTTGGCAATGTTTATTTCTGGTATACATAGGTCACCATGACTCAGCTCACTCAACTGCACCTAACAACTATAACAAGGACAGCTAAAAATGAACATCTTCAGTAATGCTTTCCACAGACAAATTATCTAACGTACTCTTTCCTCTACCCACCACCATTCTGCCATATGATTTATTGTCTTTATAGTAGGTATATCAGTATGTTAAATTATTCATTTGTTCCTTCTTTATTATCTATCTCTCCACACTCTCATTATAATGGATGTGATATTTAAGGTTGAGTGTCAACTTAGCTGGGCAGTGGTTTTGAGTGGCTTGGAAGTTTGCTGTATTTTTGAGATTGTAATCACTGCCATGATGGAATCTGCTGTGAGTAGCTAAGTAGCTGTCTTCTGGGTATGGCCTTCTTCCAGCATAGAAGGAGAAGTTTTGGGAAATGTCTCTAGCTTTATGGTACATTTGGATCCTGCATTTGGCTAAATCTTCATATCTAGTTCCTGGACTTGAGCCAGTGGCCTGTTGAGTTGCCTACTGGTACTGGCATTATGCCATTTTACCTGCCCACCTTGGATTGGTCAGTCTCAGCAGCCAGCAGCTGCCTGAGTTAGGAAACACCTTCAGTTCCAGTGTGCCTGGAAAAAGAGGCAGAGATGAAGCCCATGGTCAAGGGGCTTTCACCCAACCCCTGTATACAGCACTATGAACTTGGACTTCTACCCTTCTAAACTATAAGAGAATAAATTCCTATTTGTTAAAGCTATTCAGTTGTGGTGTTTCTAGCAGCACTAGGAAAACAAGACAATGGCAAAGGCACTGCCTGTCTTCCTCACTGTTGTATCCTCAGCGTGTACAACTCTGCCAAGAATACAATGAAACCAAAAATTAAACTCACTGCCATAGAATTGGATCCAACTCAGAGAGACCCCCTTTGAGGTTCTGAGGATTAAATCCTTACAGAAGTAGATTGCCCCAGCTTCCTTCTGTAGAGCTGGTGGGTTTGAACCTCCTACCCTCTGTTTAGCAGTCAGATGCCTTAAGCAGCATGCCATCAGAGCTTCTGAAAAATACAAAAGGTACTCAATATTTATTGAATAAATGCATGCATATATTAATATATTTTCAGATTTAAACCAGTTGCAAATTCAGGTGGTTGTGTCTGAAAATTTTACATATTTTTTTTTTTTTTCTTTTTGGTGGTTGGGATTGTTGTTTCAATGCACTTTCCACCTCCAAAAGCCCTTCCTTACCATGTTATTTTTTAACTAAGGTAATCCCAATATTTGTTACGATGCTCCTTGGGAACAATCTACTCTTTTATGGAATAAATAACACTACAATTTACTTTCTTAAGAAGTGTGGTCTATATTATTCTACCAAATCAAAACTGAACTCCATGCCGTTGAGTCAGATCCAACTCATAGTGACCTCTCCTTGGGTTTCCAAGGTGGTATCGCTATGGAAGCAGATTGCCCAACCTTCCTTCTGAGGAGTGGCTGGTGAGTTTGAACTGCCAGCCTTCTGGATAACAGTCAAATATTCTAGGAACTTAATTTCCTATTTCTTTTTTTTTTTTTTTTACCAATATCTAAACCAAAAAATTAATATTACCCTTTAAATAATTTACAAAACATTAAAATATCCTAATCTTTTGTCAAGAAACCCTGGTGGCATAATTGTTAAATACACCTTTATTTGACACCTAGGTGCTCTGGTAGCATAGTGGCTAAGACACTTGACTGCTAACCAGAAGGCTGGTGGTTCAAACCCACCAGCCACTACTCGGAAGGAAGATGGGGCAATCTACTTCCATAATGATACTGCCTCGGAAACCCAAGGAGGAGTTGCTATGAGTCGGGTCCGACTCGACGGCACACAACAACAACAACAACTGAAAGGTTGGAAGTTCAAACCTACCATCTTTCTCCATAGGGAAAGATGAGGCAGTTTGCTTCAGTAAAGATTTACAGCCTTGGAAATCCTATGGGGACAATTACCCACTGTACTATAGGTCGTTAATAATAGGAATTGACTCAATGGCAGTAGATTTGTTTTTGATTTAATCTTTTATCACTCTTCCGTTCCACTCTAAATGTTAAAATTCAGGTTTAAATTTAATCTTTACTTTGCAATAGATAATATAATTCTTTATATATATCTAATTGTTTAAAAAGTGATCTATTTTATTATTCTTTAAAAATGTCATTTCTTTCCTGTAAATATACTTAATGTCAGTAAAATTCCCCTAACATATTCCTTAACTTCTTGAAAGTATTGTTTTTCTTCCTCTTCAGTAGCCATTCACACATTCTTAGGACAAGTCATAGTTCTAAACTTTGTCATATTTTCAGGCCTGGGAAAGAAAACATAAAACAATGATTTTCCATTAGCACACAATTCTCCTTCAGCTTTAGTATATGATTATTTATTAAATAGAGTAATATATTTATTTTATATAAAATAAATAATACAACAAATATTATATACATAACTACTGACACTTGGGTACTATCAATCACTAGGACTGTATTGCACACTGGCTGAGCAGAAATTCTCTAGCTTTTTCTTTTATATGATGTTTACTAAAGCTAGGTATTTTCATATGTAAATAAATGTTTTATATACTCTAATATATTGAAAAAAAATATTTGTAAATACTTGGATCACTTGATCATCTTGACTTATGTACATTTTTCTATGAATGTAAAATGAACAATTATATACATATTCAGTACCTATTCAAAGAACTATTATGGTGAAAGCTTTGCTTCATCACAATCTACCACTTGATCTTTTCTTTTTCTATCCAAATGACTTACATAAAACATTCTGGACAAAATGAATGCTTATCCTCTTCAGCACCTTCACTAATTACCTCCTCTGTGTACTCATTATCCTCTTTTCATTACACTCACTTCGTATTCTCTGTCTCTGCCACTTAGAATTGATCTGCTACATGGAGAGATTCTTATTCTCTCTAGAAGGATGTAGTTCTTTCTTCAGAACTATCTTAGCATTTTTGTATTTCTCTTTTACCTCAAAAATGTTTGCAGTCCACTGTGTATGTGTGAAGGTAAATATGTCTGTGTATAAATAATTACTCAGAAGTTATCTTAAGATATTAACATTTTTTCTATTTGTTTAAATAATGTTATTAGATTTTAAATAGTTGACCCCAGAATTCTTGTTTTATTTTTTATCTGGGAATTCCAAACACTTATGTACAGCAATAATTTGGTGACACCAATCAATATGAATAGAGGGATCTTATTTTTGGTGAAGTTTCTCATTAGCATAGGTATTGTCCAAATCAGTTTTTAAGATGACCATCCTAGCTAAATATTTTTAATTCTACCTTTTCCCTCGGGAGCTCTGGTACCATAGTGCCTAAGGCACTTGACTGCTAACCAGAAGGCTGGTGGTTGAAACCTACCAGCCACTCTTCAGAAGGAAGGTTGGACAATCTGCTTCCATAGTGATACCCCTCAGACTCCCAAAGAGTGGTCACTATGAGTTGGGTCTGACTCAATGGCATATAACAACAACAACAATAACCTTTTCCCTCACTTTCTATCACGTTAATATCATTCAAAATAGGAGAAAGAAGAGAGTTTTGGTGCAGCTAGCACTCAGTTTCTTTTTATGGGGATGGAAAATATTGAAATGGACATTAGTGAGGGCTGTACACATGATTTATGTAATATATTTCTTGAATTGTACAAGAGAAAAAAATGTTTATTTGACAAATGTTTTGTTACCTTTATTTTTATAGTAAAAAAAGAAAAAAAAATAATTGGTATGGATACCTACCTTTTGAACATTAATGTAGCAAGAACATATTCAAAAAGGAAATAAAAAAACACTTTATGATATTAAGTATAGTGTTAATTTTCTGTTTCATAAGTGAGAACACCAGAAGATTAAGTCAACTGAAGGATGTTTTAGGGGATGAGAAGGAGCTCTGGTGGCATAGTGCCTAAGTCCTTTGACTCCTAACCAGAAAGCCGGCAGTTCAAACCCACCAGCCACTACACAAAATAAAGACTTGGTAATCTACTTCTGTAAAGATTTACTACCTTGGAAACCCAAAGCAGGTCTCTACAAGTCAAAATCAACTCAATGGCAGTGAGTTGTGTTTTTTTTTTTTTTTTTTTTTTTTTTTAATAAGGGATGAGAGCAGAAGCTGCCCATTGTGGAAACTAGGGGACCACTTTGGACTTAGAAATTCTTCCTGTAGGAAGAATATAATACCCAAATATTGCACTGCAAAAGAGCAAATGAAACTAGAAGTCTAACTAGTAACATTACTTCATTTCAAGAGCAGTATAGAGATGAGCCACCACTCATTTGTCAGTTGTTGTAGTATGGTGGCTTGCATGTTGCTGTGAGTATTTTAAGAGTTAATGCCTTTGAATTATAGTGTTGGCAAAGAATACTAAAAATATCGTGGACTACCAACAGAATGAGCAAATCAGTCCTGAAAGAACTGTAGTTGGAATGCTCCTTGGAAATGAGAACGGCTAGACTTTGTCTCATCTACGTAGGTCAAGTTGTCAGAAGAGAACATTCTCTGGAAAAGGAGATCACACTTGGTAAAGCAGAAAGTCAGCAAAAAAGGAGAAGACCTTCAACAAGATGGATGACACAGTGGCTGCAACCATGGGGTCAAGTAAAGCAAGAATTGTGAGGTTGATGCAGGAGTGGACATGTTTCATTCTGTTTACACAAGGCCATTATGAGTCAGAGCACCTGAAAACAACAACATACAGAAAAGAATGGGTGAAAATATGGTATTTCAAAATCCAGGCAGAGAGATTTGCATCAGAGAAGTATGTCAATATAGAGCAGGAAATTTCAGATAAGAATAACAGACAATTAAGCCCTTGACAATAATCTGGAAATGCAGACATTGATTCAAGTACAGGGAAGGAAACAAACAAATGAAAAATAAAACCTGTTGCTATCCCTAACCCACAAGTTGAAAATTGTGATCTCAGAAACAAGTTAAACATTAATTTATCAAAACTGGACTATGAGGTTAACAATAGAAAAGTAGCAATGGAATTTATTACAAACATCTTAAATGCTAGTATAGGATATTCAATGGATTACTGATCTAGGATTAGAACTAATTTTAAGAACTCAAAAATTGGATTAGTAGGATAGAGTTGTGAAAAGAAAATGGCTGCAGATTTGGAAAACTGGTAGTGGTTGATATGAATTTTAAATGTAATTATTAAAATATCTCATTATTTAATAATAATTGTATCAAACATCATTTGCACCATGGAATGATAGGAATATAATTTGTATATATGTGATGAGTCAAATTAGTATATTTTCTACATAATATTTTGAAACATTGTCCTATCACTTCATGATTTTTCCCATATCTGCATAGTACTTGGATTATTTTATACTATATCACTATAAGATGAGAAACTTTTAAAATTTCACTAATTTTAACTTTCAATACATATCACGACAATAAGTGAAAAATAGGCAACAAATATGATAAATAAAAAGCAGTTTTGAAAGTGAATACAATAAAAATATAATATTATTAAAGTTTAGTTTAATTCATTTGTTTGTATGTCTTGACACCTGTATCCAGTTTCTACTCTGTTAAAAGGGGAGATTAACAGTGGTTAGAGGAATACTAATGAGTTTTCCCTTTATATATCAGAAGATTAAAATGAAATGTTTTCATAGCTCTGTGTTTGAAAGTCTTTTAAGTACAATGATTCTGTAGCTCCTAAGATCTCCAGAATCACCCAAACCCTCTTGTGACAGGCTACTCATAAAGTGGAGGTGCAACAGAGTACTCAAACCTTCTTTTGGATGCAAGGAAAATGAATAATAGACAATGAAATCCTACCACAAATTACCTGGTGATGTTGTTGTTATGCGCCACTGAGTCAGACCCGACTCATAGCAATGACTCCTTGGGTTTTCAAGGTGGTATCACTACCAAAAGTAGATTGCCCAACCTTCCTTCTGAGGAGTGGCTGGTGGGTTTGAACTCCTAGCCTTGTGGTTAGTAGTCAAATGCCTTAGGGACTACTCTACCAGAGCTCCTGTTCAATATTTTTTTTCCAACATTAGGTTGATTCTTTCCAATAATTGACATCTAGAATTACTGTATTTATCTATTATATAAACACTCTTACATTAGCAAGTAATTTAAAAGTTTTCTTTTTCTAATTGGTGTACCAAGAAGATATTTTTAAATTTTTCAATGAAATTTCTCCCTCTCTCTCTTTCTCTTTTTCTCAATCTTTTTTGAACATGCATCACCTGTTTTTATTAATATATAATTAAAAAATCTCAATTACTTATGTACATGCATATATAAAAATATAGCTTAAACATATGCATGTTTATTTATACCATATTAATAAAAGACCTAATGTTTTATAAATCCAGTGCCTATACATAATTACTTTATAGAATTTTCTACAACATTAAAAGATTTCCCAGTGAATAATACCTTTTTCTTATGGGAATGTATTAACTCAGTATTATGAAAACACATGGGGAAATAGTTATCCTCTTTTAAATAGCAAGCATAGAAATCACTTTTACTGGTGATTTGACTTTCTATTAACTTTAACCTGGAGAAGTTTTTGACTTTAGTCAGGAAATTCATCTTTTATCATTTATCGAAGGAATTTCTTTGGAGACATAAATAAATTATTTTCAACAGGAATGAGACTCACCTCCCCTATGAAGACACCTGTCTATGGTAAGAAGACTAAGTCCATCACTTCATTATTTGCATGCCCCATGGCAGATGGCAGATGACAATGACCTTTAGTCATTTTGTCCAGTGAAAGATTAAAGTTAGCTCATAAATTGCCAATCTGCTGAGCCATCTGGTCTTTCACGGTAGATTTTTTGAAGTCATTCACATGACTTAGGAAAATAATTTATTGACCACCTATGTTCTATATATTTGAAGACTGTCTTATAATGATTATATGTAAACATTTTAGGATGAACAGTGGGAGTATACTCAAATTCTTCATATGAAATATGTGCCATATATTCTGTAGACATAAATATTTTAGAATACTTAAATTTATTTTACATTACATGTTCTGACACTTAACATGTTTTCTGCTATAGGAATGATAGGAAAATGTAATATAACTATGAAAAATTTGTAATCAAATAGTAAACTACCTTTACTTTGAAATATTAATAAATTTACATGAACTAGCTTTTGACACACTATGTAGGTAAAGTATGTGTTTCCATACTTATCTTTTAAGTTGAATATATTTTATTGTTATTGTTTCAAAGTGAGATTAGAAGAATTTATATTAAATTTAAAACCTAAGTCTTAACATTCTACGTGGTAAATCATTTCAATAAATCCCCAATCAGTACTTGTTTCAAGAAGGTAATTTCTAAATTTCCACATTTTAAATATGCAAGAGCAAAAAGATTGGATCACAAAGACAATTGTGCTGATTGCAAAAGCTTGGGAAATTTTATAGCTTTTATCACCTACAATTGGTGTTTCCTATTTATGGAATTTAGAGATTATTTCAATTAACCAGTTTACTATGAAAAGTGACTTATGTGTTTAAAATTCTTAAAGTAAATATGATATTTGAAGACTTGTATAATAAATGTCCTGAAAAATTCCTAAAATATATATTTAGCAAAAACTGCTTTCTTAAAGTAAAAAAAATAAGAAATGGTAATGATTACACCAAACAATAGCCAACTTTTTATTCTAGCCAATTGCTTCCTTAGCAAGCAGTCAATATGACATTTATTTATTTATTATTAGTAGTAGTAGTTTATAAAGTAAGGATCAAGACAGGAATCATCCACATCTTCATTTGTTTTTCTCCTTTTTTTTTTCTTTTTCATTCCGATTTCATATTTCCTAAATTGGTGATGGTCTCTAACATTCAAGAGCTTGCCAAATAAGGGAAGTGTATGTATAGTACTTGACAATTCTATTTCTTGGTATTGCTCTTGGAGACAATTACAAACTGTAATTACTGCATGGAGAAGACCCTGCCCATCTGTCTCCTGGCTGAAGAGTATATGCTACATCTGTGATGGCTGAAGAGAAAAGACAATGGGAGACAGAGCATGATAATAAAACAAGATCACAGGTAGAGAGTTAAGTAAAGTTGATAAAAAATTTAAATGTTTGTAAACACTTTAAAACTCTTTTATAAGGATAATTACTCCCTCACTCTGTGTGTAAAGTAGTAAGATATCCTAAACTTCAGTGAGATGATTGCTTCAGCCTAACATGTTTCACATATCTGCATACCAACTTTAATATTTACTGTTTCTGCTTTAAGTTGACTTTTCCTTTGAGACCTGATAATGTCAATGTACATTTTATTAGTAAGTGGAAATCCAATATCACCTGTCATTAATAAAATTAAAAATAAATACATTGAAAAGAAAAGAAACATAAGTGTTTATAGAGATAGTATTGTCTCTCAAAGGCTCTGGCCTGTGTCCTTCTGTTTCCTTACTGGAAAGTGGAATTGTCAAGTATTATAGAAGTCCGACTCAATGGCACATAACAACAAAAACAACAGAGCGGTATCAAAAGCAGGATATTCACAAATTAAAGTGTGACTTTCATGTGACTCTGTTGAATAATTTAGAAAATTGTAAATAGACGTAAGAAGCAAATCATTTTCTCTTTCTCTGGATCAATGTTATTAGATGGCCATGTCCCACCTAAAATAATTTTCCATTTCAAATTTTGCTAACATTAAAGTAGAAGTTAGACTTAAAAGTAGGATACTTAAATTGCTATCCTACTTGTGCCATTTTCCAACTAAGTGTCTTTGGGGAACTGACAGTTGCCAGACTTTCACTTTCTTTCCTTATAATACTTTAAACCATTGTTTATCCTAGAAGGTAGCAATGAGAACTGAATGAGGCTGTCTGCAAAAAGTTGTCTTGCAGTTATAAGGTACAATTTTTACAACAAATGTTATCAACATTGTTGAGGAACAACATCAAGTGAAAGCATAAACTATTACTCAAAACTATTGTCATTTGTTATACTTGATATTTAAAAAGTCTCTTATTACACATTTGTGACAACATTTTTCTTCCTCTTATTTAGTTTACTTTTAAATTCAGGTAAAATATTTCATAAATTAACATGAGTTTTGTTAAAGCAAAGAATGAGAACATTTTTAATAAAATTATAATTCTTCAAAGGTAACTCCAATGATATCTGTTACCCCACAAGACTTTCTTACAGTGCGAGGCTGACACTCAGAAAAAGGTGAGCCTTTAAGACTATTTCAAACAATAGAATTCATCAGGAGTAATGTTAGACAACTTCTGAAGGCAGGTCTTAAACGGCCTTTAATCTGCCACTTCCTTCACAAGAACACTGTGCTACAGCACCAGGAAACCCTGTAAGGAGTTTGACTGTCCTGTGGGGACTCCAATGTTTAAAAGAACCAACAAAGAGAACAATGAATGGGCCCTGAAGTGACAGGAAGAAAAAGAGGTGCCCAAGAAGAGCTTTGCTCTTCCAGGCCAATCTTTGTTATCACCTCCAGTCTCCATCTACTAGCTGCCATGAGAGAGAACGTGTACTAGAGGAACCAGTTAAGTTTTTGTACAGAAACCATGATCAATGATAAAATAAGTGTTACTGAGTTAAGCCTTTAAATTTTGGAGTCACTTGTTATTTAATAATAGCTATCCAAAATAAATCTCAGCATGATAAAATCTGATATTTTTATATGCATATACTATATATATATATATATATATATATATATATATATATATATATATATATATATACAACAAATGCTTTTCCTTTCATTTCTTTTCCCTAAACTACCTGAGGCTCCCGTTCTGAAAACCATTGTATTCCAGAACATTACCTTTTGGTTAACACAAGCACAAGATATAGTCTATTTCTAGCATTACTATTATGGTTATTTATATTATTTATAAATTAGTAGTGGAAGTAGAAATTATTTTAAGTAGAAAATTCACAATAAATCTAGATTTTTTTGGTAAAGTTGAATTTTTTTCATTCACTAAATGTGCACATTGTAGAAACAGATAAGAAAATGTTGACTTTAAAATAAGACCACAAAGAAAATGCATACCACCTTGAAGAAAGTCTTTCCCATTCCTCTACTAAAAATTATTTAGATTATTCTAATTTTCCTCTTCTGTTACAGAAGTCCAATGAAGGAAAAGAAATAATACTACTAATAATAAAAACTACTGACAATAAATCATGTATTTTTCTAAAGGGATATTTTAGGGAAAAATAAATAATGAAAAATAATTATGAATATAATGCAACAGGTGAGAAATAACTCCTATAATATGAAAGAACGATCAATACTAAATAAATAAAAGGGATGACTCAGGGAATATTATTTTTCTACTAAACATTCTACCAAAGTCTAACAAAATATTATTTCTCTTGGGGGGGAAAAGTGAGTTAAATTATTTTTACAAAAGTATTTAGAACTACAGCAAAATGTAAATGCTGGCATATTTCTGAGTTATGGTTACTCTTCATTCAATCTTCCCTTTCAACACCTCTACCCAAAAGTACTTACTGTTTCATAATAACTAGAAATATGATTGCATAGTCATCTGGTCCTTTTGCTCTGAAACTTTTCAACCAAAATGTCAATTTAAGGAATAGTTTTCAAAATAAATGTTTTGCACTTCTATTTCTGGGCCATAAAAATAAACTACAATATTGTGTTCATTTTATTTTATTCTGCTTTGAAAGATAAACAGTAGACTTTCTACAAGGATTCTGAAGACACATTTTATGAAAATAATAGTTAAAATAAACATGAATTCTTATTGACACCTCTTTCTGTCAATGGGGCAAAGCATTTTTAGCAGAGGAGTGGGAAAGACTTTCTTCAAAAACTAGGATTAGTTGTTGCTTGTTC
>NW_006922252.1:992804-994401 GCF_000298275.1 Orycteropus afer afer | reverse complement strand
TTTTAGCTGACCCTCCATTTTACCAAGCATGATATCTTTCTCCAGGGAATGGTCCCATTTGACAACATGACTGAAGTAGGTGAGATGAAGTCTGGACATTCTTGCTTTCAAGGATCATTCCAGCTGCACTTCTAGAAAGATTTGTTTGTTCTTCTGGCAGTCAATGATATTTTCAATATTCTTTGCCAACACTATAATTCAAAGGCATCAATTCTTCTTGAGCTTTGCATATTCATTGTTCAGCTTTCACATGCATATGAAGCAATTGAAAATGCCATGGCTAGAGTTAAGCACAACTTAGTCTTCAAAGTGACATCTTTGCTCTTCAACACTTTAAAGGAGCATTTTCCATTAGATTTGCCCAGTACAATACAATGTCTAATTTCTTGATTGTTGCTTCCATTGGTGTGGATTGTGAATCCAAGAAAAATGAAACTTTTGGCAACTTCAATATTCTCTCCATTTATTTTGATGCTACTTATTGATCCAATTGTGAGGATTTCAGTTTCTTTACATTCCATACTGCAGACTGTAGTGTTCAATCTTTATCAGTAAGTGCCTCTAGTTATCTTCACTTTCAGCAATCATGGTTGTGTCATCTGCACATTGCAGGTTTTTAATGAATCTTCTTCCAATATTGATGTTGCATTCTTCATGTAGTCCAGCATACATATTAAGTATGGTTAAAGGATGAAACCCTGATACACAACCTTCCTGATTTTAAACCATTCAGTATCCTCCTGTTCTGGTCAAACAACAGCCTCTGCATCTTTTTACAGCTTCCTCATGAGCACAATTAAATATTCTGTAATTCCTATTCTTTGCAACATTATGCATAATTTGTTATGATCCACACAGTTGAATTATTTTGCATAGTCAATAAAACACAAGTGAACATCTTTCTGGTATCTTTTGCTTTCAGTAAGATCCATCTGACATCAGTAAAGATATCCCTCGATTATGCTCTCTTTTGACTCCTCCTTTCATCCAAGAAAGTTTCCTGCCAATATACTGCTACAATTGTTTTTGAATTTTCTTCAGGAGAATTTTACTTGCATGTGATATTAATGATATTGTTGGATAATTTCCACATTCTATTGGACCATCTTTCTTTGGAATGGGCACAAATATGGATCTCTTCCTGTCAGTTGGCCAGATAACTGTCTTCCAGTTACTTGCCATAGACAAGTAAGTGCCTCCAGTGCTGCATCCATTAGCTTACTGCTATCTCCACAATTCTTATTCAGTTTGTATGCTGAGCAAATAATCTGATAAGCTAGGTTAAATGAAGAAGAACATGGCATCAGGATTGTGGCAAGGCTCATTAACAACCTGCTATACGCAGATGGCACAACTTTGCTTGCTGAAAGTGAGGATGACTTACTGATGAATATTGAAGACTAAAGTCTGCGGTATGGATTATGCCTCAATATAAAGAAAACAAAAATCCTCATGACTGGACCAATAAACGGCATCACGATAAATGGAGAAAAGATTGAAGTTGTCAAAGATTTCGTGTTATTCCTTCTACAATCAATGCCAATGGAAGCAGCAGTCAAGACATCAAATGATGTATTGCATTGAACAAGTCTGCTGC
>NW_006922252.1:986347-992059 GCF_000298275.1 Orycteropus afer afer | reverse complement strand
CAGAAGGCTGGTGGTTCAAACCCACCAGCCACTCCTCGTAAGGAAGATGGGGCAATCTACTTCCATAGTGATACTGCCTCGGAAACCCAAGGAGGTGTCGCTATGAGTCGGGTCTGACTCGACAGCACATAACAACAACAAACGTATATATACACCATGTACACATATATAATATAATATAATATGAATAGGTACACACACAAATTATGTGCACTCAACTCAGCTAGTAACTGACAGATTGGCAGTTGGAGTACATTCAATTATGCCGTGGAAAAAAGTCTGGCAATCTGCTTTCTTAAAGATTATAGCCAAGGAAACCCAATGGAGCAGTTCTACATGTGATCTCCAGGAGTTTGACTATGACAACAAACAACAACAATAACATATGTTTATGTTATATATGTGTAGATAGATAGATAGATAGATATGTATGATAAGTATACACTCATACACCTGTGTATATATTTATCCATATATCTTCCTATCTATCTGTAATCTATCTACCTATCTACCTACTTATTTATCTATTTATCTGGAGACCGTAGATTATTTTCCTTGTTTTTAACTAGTAATCTCCATGCAAGAGATTTGAGACTTCAATGATTTTTAAATGTTATTATTTATTTCAAATCATTAGAATAACATTCTTTCTGAAGCACAGTACATCCTACAATAACAGAGCTATTAACATAAAGGGAAATATAAAACAAGTCATGTAAATATTAATATTTTAAAAAATAGCTCTTTTCCTAAAAGAATGAGTTGTTCTAAATCCACTGCTATTCCAAACTTTGGGATTGAGCCCATCATGCACAATAACACCCTTAGTGATAATGACCTTCCTATTCTTCTATTTCTTTTTACCATGTCTACTTATTCTTGATTCAGAAAATCCAACTCCACTTTTAACAGAATGGTGATTAAAACATTTACTGTTTTTTTTCTTGTAACATGATTACACACACACACATATGATTCAGCAGGTCTACAGAAATATACTCCAAGAGAAGTGCGTAGACTAAAAGTACTAAATGCATGTCTCAAACAGACACTGATGGTCCACTTGAGAACCTTAATTTCCATAGCAAGTTTACTATGGAAATTGTCATGGTTATTTCTACTTTTTTTTTTTTTTTTTACTCTAACTGTATAAATCTCAATTTTTCAGGAAAAGCCATTCAAAAGAGCACAGAATAATTGCATTTTGACAAATTGAAGGTTTTGAAAATTCAGATGAACTTTGTGACTCATAGTTTGAAAAGTTTGTCCAAAGTTCTAGAGCCTTCATTCTCAAGTATCCAAAATGACATCTAAAGTCACTTTCATTGAAGACAGGTTAAAATAATATTGTTATTTATAATGCCCACAATAATAGAGGATTTTAATTGTTGAATATTGTACTCAATAAGCGCTAATAAAATGTGTCTGTGAAGAATGCAACAACTTGTTTATAAGTATTTTAAATGATTTGCCTTTTACATAATGCCATGATTGGATAGTGCATTGCCTGTTCTCAGAATTCAAACAAAACACGTCATTTTTAGTTAACCTAAATTTGAGTTATATAAACATTAATTAAGAGTGAATGAAATATTGTATTTGGACAAAATACAAATAAAAAACATCTGTTAGGCAATTTCTGAAAAACGAACTGTTTGACATGCTGTTGTAGGCATTTTTTTTTTAATGTATAACAATTTAAAATGGCAGACTTTTTTTGCATATGGTTTTATAGATATTGTTATTCTAGAATGCTACAAATTATCTTGCCAAAGCACATACTAACTAATCTTTTATTCTTTATTTTCCCTAGATTTACTCTACCCACCTCTCAGAAACTTGACTTTTCTTAGAAGGTTGGATTAGACAAGATTTGCCTCTGCCTCTGAGCAAGTACCAGCCTGAATCAATTTAACTTCATCCAACAATCAGTCCGTACTTGGATTTTCTACATCAGTTTATAGTCACTTAGTCATATACTCAAAAAAGAGCTTTGTTTTCTCTTCCAAATGCTTATTTTTAAAATGATAAAAATGCAGCTACAGATAAATGGAGAGCATATTTTTGAGGAATTATGGTTACTGACATTTATGGAGGATCTCTTTAAAAGTCCCTGATGTTGTTATTGTTAGTTGCTGTTAAGTCAGCTCTGACTCAAGGCGACATTATGTATAACAGAGCTAAATGTTGCCCAATCTTGTGCCTTCTCCATTATCTTTGTTATGTTTGAGTACACTCTGAGAGTTAGTGTGTAAATCTAGCTCCCTAAGATTTTGTCTTCTATTTGCTGACCTCTACATTACCAAACATGATGTCCTTTTCAAGCTATTGGTCTTTCCTGATGACATTCGATTGAAAATAAACAAGATAAAGTAAAAATCCCTACCAAATTAATTATTTCTTACTTTCTCCCCCCCCCCATGGACTAGTTCAAGGGGGAATATTTTCTTATATTTTTTGTGTGGGAAATTTGGAGACAACTGTTTAAGTTCTTTGCTCTCTTTGTTTTTAAAATGAGCTGTATAGAGGTAAAATTTACATGAAAGACAATTTACTTTTTTTTTTTTTTAATTTTGTTTGGTGACACTGGTTACATTTTCTATAGTGTAACAGCTTTCCTCCCACTTCCTCCCTGTTGTTATCCTTTCTCTGTGTCCTTCTTGCCCTTGCATTCCTCCCTCCCTACATTTACCTTATGCAAATGCTGTCCTGAGCTTCCATGGTTGGTTGTTCCAAACAGTGCTTCTCTCTCATGTAGTTGTTTGGCCTGTTGACCTATATGATGTTTGGCTGAGAGTTAAGCCATGGGAGTGAGGTCAATTTCAGTCACAAAGGGTGACTTGGGACCATAAACCTAGAAGTTTCACCAGTCTCTATTTGAATACTAAATATGTTATTCTTTTTTTTTTTTAATTGTCATTTGGGCAAAAGCTCACAGAGCAAATTAATTTTCCATACAACAGTTCATACACATTTTGTGTCATAATATTGACTATAATCCACATAATATAACAACTTTCTTCCCACTTTCTCCTTTTAGTTAATCTTTCTTTCTTGCCCTCTGAGCTATCTTCCTATGGAAATGCTGTCCTACTTGACTCCCATGGTTGACTATTCTAAGGAATGTACCTACTTGGTGTCTATTGTTTGTCTGGAAGCCATGGGACCAAACCAAACCAAACTCACTGCTGTCGAGTCGAACCTGACTCATAGCAACCCCTCCTTGGGTTTCTGAGGTGGTATCACTACAGAAGTAGATTGCCCAAACTTCCTTCTGAGGAGTGGCTGATGGGTTTGAATCACCAGCCTTCTGGTTAGCAGTCAAATGCCTTAGGCATTATGCTACCAGAGGAAACCATGGGAGTGAGTTTAATTCCAGGCCCAAAGTGTAACTAAGGGTCAGAGTCTCTCGGGGGTTTCATCAGTCTGTATCAGAGCAGAAAACCCGGTATTTTTTTTATAATTTTGAGTTTGTTTTTGCATTTTACTCCCATTTTATCCAGGATCTCATATTTTGATCTGTTTCCAAGTTGTTGACATTTGTAGTTGGGCACCATCTAGTTCTTCTGGTCTCAGAGTTAAAAGGGATGAGGTTTGAATGGTCCACTAGTCGATTGGACTAATTGTGCACATGAATCTTTGAGATGGATATCATAGCTGCTGTCAGATGGATCTTGGCTCAAGGAAAAGAATACCAAAAAGATGTTTACTTATGCTTTATTGACTACGCAAAGGCATTTGATTGTGTGGATCATGACAAATTATGGATAATATTGAGAAGAATGGGAATTCCTGAACACTTGATTGTACTCATGAGGAACCTGTACCTTGACTAGGAGGCTGTCGTTCGAACAGAACAAGGGGACACTTCATGGTTTAAAATCAAGAAGGGAGTGTGTCAGGGTTGTATCCTTTCCCCATACTTATTCAATCTATATGCTGAGCAAATAATCCAAGAATCTGGACTATATGAAGAAAAATGTGGCATCAGAATTGGAGGAAGGATCATTAAGAACCTGAGGTATACTGATGATACAACTTTGTTTGCTGAAAGTGAGGATGATGTGAGGCACTTACTGATGAAGATTGAGGAACACAGTCTTCAGTATGAATTATATCTCAGTATAAAGAAGACAAAAATCCTCACAATTGGACCAATAAGCAGCATCATGATAAATGGAGAAAAGATTGAGTTTGTCAAAGAATTCATGTTGCTTGGTTCTACAATTGAGGCCAATGGAAGTAGCAGTCAGAACATTAGACATGTGTAGCACTGGGCAGGTCAGCTGTGAAGGAACTCTTTCAAGTTCTGAGGAGCAAGGATGTCTCCTTGAGGACTAAGGTGCGCCTGACACAAGCCATGATATTTCCAAACACCTTGTATGCATGTGAGAGCTTGACAATGAATAAGGAAGACCGAAGAAGAGTTGATGCTTTTGAGTTGTGGTGCTGGAGAAGAATACCGAAGGTACCATGGACTGCTAAAAGAACTAACAGATTTGTCCTGGAGGAAGTGCAGCCGAGATCCTCATTGGAAGCAAGGATGGCAAGACTTCATCTCACCTACTTTTATCATGTTGTCAGAGGGGATCATTCCTGGAGAAGGATGTCATGCTTGGTAAGGTGCAAGGTCAATGGAAGAGAGGAAGGCCTTTGACGAGATGGATTGACATGGTGGCTGTGACAATGGGCTCAAGTATAGCAAGAATCATGTAGCTGGCGTGGGATCGGACCATGTTTTGTTCTGCTGTGGATGGGGTCACTATGAGTCAGAAGTGACTCAATGGCACCTAACAACAACAACAGTCTTTGAGATTCTTCATTCTTCCTTGCTCTGGATGCAGAAAGACCAATTGTTGCATCTTAGATGGCCACTTGCTAGCTTTTAAGACCCTAGTTGCTACTCACCAAAGTAAGATGCAAACCAATGTTTTTGTGTAATATGTTATACCAGTCAACATGGTCCTGAGCCCACGGACCCAGTGACACACTCTTTCAGGGTATATGACTGTGGCTAAGAAGACATAACTTCATCCACTAGCTCTATTATATATATGGATGTTTTTAAAGCACATACAAATATGTATGTAGAAATATTGTCTGACAAATTTACATATGGTCATGGGTATATTCCATTTTGCCTAGATGTACTTCATTATTTAGCCTGTCTACCTATGTACACACCCATAGATTAATGTTTGTTATTACTGATAATACAATACCATGTATGTAACAGTGCTTATCTTTTTTGTCTGTACCTTTGTGCGTCTTGCTGTGTCTTCTTTTAGACTTTTAAGACTCCAATCTCTACTTACTGAAGTAAGATATAGAACAATATTTTTGTCAACTATGTTTTGCCAATTGAGCTTGATGACCCCAGCCACCATGGTCCTGAGCCTGTAGGCCCAGCAACTCACACCTTCAAGGCACTTAATTATGGCTAAGAAGTTATCCTAACTTTGCCCCTTGTTAGCTTTATGTTGCATATGGACATTTTTATGTAATGTTTTGTGTAATACAAATACATAGATAGGAATATAACATTTTTAAGTGTATGATTCAAAGAATATTGACAAATTATGTACTTTGTTTGCTAAACAGAAGGCTGGTGTTTCAAACCCACCAGCCATTCCTTAGAAAGAAGACTGGGCAATCTACTTCTGTAGAGACACCACCTCAGAAACCCATGGAGGTGTCGCTATGAGTTGGAAC
>NW_006922252.1:981265-985697 GCF_000298275.1 Orycteropus afer afer | reverse complement strand
TTTGTATCTATTGTGCATTCCTTTTTAATTTCTGAATATTTCATTGAATTGATATATCAAAATTTGTTTATTCATTCATTGGCTCCTCATTTCCATTTTTTTATGTGTGTGTGAATGTAATAGTATTACTTCCATTTGTGTGTGTGTGCATATAATAGTGTTACTTCCAGTTTTTTTACTATTTTAGATAATACATTCAGGATAATGAATACAAATCTTATTGTGGACATTTATTCTTTAATATGAACTTAGAAGTGAGATTGCTGTGTGCTGTAAGTGTATGTTTATATTTTTAAGAAACTGTAAACAGTTTTCCAAAGTGGCTATATGAGATAACATCCCCATAATCAATGTATAACAGTTCAAGTTGTTCAATTGTTCCCCATTTGTACTGGCACTTGCTATTGTCTATTTATGTATTTTTAGGAGCTCTGGTAGTGTGGTGCCTAAGGCACTTGACTGCTAACCAGAAGGATGGTTGTCCAATCCTACCAGCCACTCGTCAGAAGGAAGGTTGGGCAATCTACTTCCATAGTGATACAGCCTCAGAAACCCAAGAAGGGGTTGCAATGGATCGGCTCTGACTCGACGGCACATAACAACAACAACAACATATATGTATTTTTAGCCATTTTATTTGTGTGGAATAGCAGTATCTCTTCTATGGCATTTGAAAAGAGTTTTATTCAGTTACTACTGACATATAATACACAAAAAAATATTTAAATAGTGTTATTTTATAAGATTATAGAGGATGGATAGATAGATATATAGATGATAGATAGATGGATGGATGGATAGGTAGATGGATGGATGGATGAAACCCATTACTACAAAAATCATGAAAATATCCATCAGTCCAAAAGGTTTTCTCATGTCCCTTGAAATGTTTCCTTTTCCCAGCTGACACCCCTCCAACTTTTGTTGCAGTTGTTAGGTGTCAAAAATTTGGCTCCAACTCTTAGCAACCCTATGTACAACAGAACAAAATGCTTCCCGGTTCAATGCCATCACAATCCTTGCTATATTTGAGTCCATAATTGTAGTCACTGTGTCAATCTATCTTGTTGAGGGCTTTCCCTTTTTTTCACTGACCCACTACTGTACCAAGCATGATATCCTTCTTGAGGGAATGCTCCTTTCTAACAACATGACCAAAGTAGGTGAGATGAAGTCTGGTCATTCTCTCTCCAAGGAGCATTCCAGCTGCTTTCTTCTAGGAAAGATTTGTCTGTTCTTCTGGCAGTCCATGATATTTTCAGTATTTTTCACCAACCCCACAACTCTAAGGCATCAAAGGCATTTTGTTCTGTTGAAATCTCTGACAATTTCAATCTTTTCTCCATTTAATGTGATGTTGCTGATTGGTTTAGTTGTGAGGATTTTCATTTTCTTTATGCTGAGATATAATTCAGACTGAAGACTGTAGTCTTTGTTCTTTATCAGTAAGTACTTCAAGTCGTCTTCACTTACAGCGAGCAGGATTGCATCATCTGCATATCTCAGGTCGTTAATGAGTCTTCCTCCAATCCTGATGTCACATTCTTCTTCATATAATCTAGTTTCTCAGATTATATGCTCCATATACAGACTGAATAAGTATGGAGGAAAGATACAACCCAGAAACACACACCTTCATGATTTTATTTTATTTTTATAGGTGCAAATTTACAGAGCAGAGTTGGTTTTATATTCAAAATTTACTTTTGGTTTCATTCCCCAATTACCATCCCCAACACAAACCCATTCTCCTGTCCTCTGTTCCCAGTAACCACCTCCAGTGTCTCTCATAGTTATGCACTCCTGTGTGTCCTGAATTTCCTCTGTGTGAATGTTACCCTTCTGGTGACCCATGGTAGATTGTTCCAAGAGATGCATCTCCATAGAGTATGTGGGTGCATTACCCTGGGTTGAGTGGTCTGCATGTACATCTTATTTACTATTGGACTAAGAGCCAACCCCACATCTTCCTGATTTTAAACCATGAAGTATCCCCTTGTTCTGTTCAAACAACAGCCTCTTGTCCTATCTAGTTTCCCAATGACCACAATTAAGTGTTCTGGAATTCCCAATGTTATCAACAATTTGTTATGATCCACAAAGTAAATGCTTTTGCATAGCCAATAAAATTCAAGTAAACAGATTTCTGACATTATCTACTTTCAGCCAAGATACACCTGACATCAGCAATGATATCCCTGTTCAGTGTCTTATTCTGAATGCAGCTGGAATTTCTGGATTTTTCTGTTAATACACTGCTGCAACTGTTTTCGAATTATCTTCAGCAAAATTTTACTTGAGCATGATGTTAATGATATTATTTAATAATTTCCAAAATCTATGAGATCACTTTTCTTTAAATGGGTAGAAATATCAATCTCTTCCAGTCCTCCAAATTTCTTGGCCTAAACGAGTAAGCACTTCCAACACTATATCCAGTTGTGGAAACATTTCAAGGGGGTATTCTTTCAATTCCTGGAGCCTTATTTCTCCCAATTGCCTCAGTGCAGGTTGAACTTTGTCTTTCACTACAATTTATTCTGGACCATATGTTATCTCATGAAATAGTTAAACACTGACAAATTCTTTTTGGTACAATGACTGTGTTTTCCTTCCATCTTGTTTTGGTGCTTCTTGTACCCCTTAGAGTTTTGCCTATAGAATACTTCAATATTGCAACTTGAGGCTTGAATTTTTTTCTTGGGTTCTTTCATCTTGAGAAATACTGAGCATGCTCTTCCCTTTTGATTTTCAGGCTCCAGGTCTTTGCACATTTCATTATAGTAATTGGCTTTGTCTACTCGAGCTGCTCTTTGAAATCTTCTGTTCAGCTCTTTCATTTCATCATTTCTTCCATTCACTCTGGCTACTGTACATTCAAGAGCAAGTTTCAGAGTCTCTTCTGACACCCCTTTTCATCTTTTCTTCTTTCCTGCCTCTCTAATGACTTTTTGCTTTCTTCAAGTATGATGTTCTTGATGTCATCCCACAAAGCATGTGATCTTGTCATTGGTGTTTAATGTATCAAATCTATTCTTCAGATAGTCTCTAAATTCATGTGCAATGTAGTCAAGATCTTATTTTGATTCTAAAGGACTGGTTTTAATTTTCTTCAGTCAGCTTCATTTGAACTAACATATGAGTAATTGATGGTCTGTTCCATAGTCAGCTCTTGGCCTTGTTTTTACTGCAGATATTGAACTTCTACATTGCTTCTTTCCACAGTTGTAGTTGATCTGATTCCTGTGTATTCCATCTGGTGAGGTCCACATGTATAGCCATTATTTATCATTGGAAAAGGGTACTTGCAATGAATAAGTCATTGGTCTTTCAAAATATTATCATGCTATTTTTCCACATCATTTGTATAACCAATGCCATAATTTCCAACTAAGAATGATTCTTCTTTGTTTCCAACTTTCTCATTCCAATCATTAGCAATAATCAATGCACCCTGATTGCTTGTTTGGTCAATTTCAGACTGCAAAAATTGTTAAAAATCTTTAATTTCTTCATCTATTACTTTGGTGGTTGGTGCACAAATTTGTATAATAGTATTAATTGGTCTTTCTTGTAGGGATAGGGATATTATCCTATCACTGACAGCATCTTCAGGGTAGATCTTTTTGACAATGAATGTGATGCCATTCCTCTTCAATTTGGCATTCTCAACATAGTAGACCATATGATAGTCTGATCCAAACTGTCTATAATGGTCCATTTCAATTCACTATTGCTTAGAATATTGATCTTTATTGTTTCATTTCATTTTTGACAACTTCCAATTTTCTTAGATTCATACTTTGTACATTTCACATTCTGATTGTCAATGGGTGTTTCAAGCTATCTTTTTTTTCCCCATTCTGCTTCATGTCCCAGCAGCAAATGAGGATTCCAAATTCTTTACTCCATCTGCGTCATTAAGGCCAACTCTACTTTAAGGAGGCAACATTTCCACAGTCATATTTTGAAGCCTTTACCCCAGATATTCATTTTTGTTGCACTTTTTCCACTCAGCCTAATTATTAGGGATTGTATCCATGTTATTGTGTGTATGAATAGTCTTTCTCCTTTTATTACTCTAGTATTCCATTATGTGCTGCACTACAATATGTGTTGATGGACTTTTGAGTCATTTCCAATTGTGATCTACTGTAAATAAATTTGCTATGAAGTTTCCTGTAAAATCTCTGTATGGACACATACTTCATTTTTTCTTGGGAATAGAATGGCTGGACCACATGTTGTTGTTGTTAGGTGCTGTCAAGTCGTTTCTGACTCATAGCGACCCCATGCACAGCAGAACGAAACATTGCCAATCCTGCACCAGCTCCACAATCCCTGCTATACTTGAACCCATCATCACAGCCACCATGTCAATCCATCTCGTTGAAGGCCTCCCCCTCTTTTGTCGACCCTCCACCCTACCAAG
>NW_006922252.1:971479-980140 GCF_000298275.1 Orycteropus afer afer | reverse complement strand
TAATTTGTTTTTCTGTTTCCTCTCCTATTCAATTGGTTTTTATTTGACAATATCTAATGTGCTCTGGTGGTGTAGTATTAAGGCATTTGACTGTTAACCAGAATGTTGATGGTTCAAAACCACCAGCCACTCAAGGAAGAAAGATTGGGCAATGTACTTCCATAGTGATACTGCCTTGGACATGCAAGGACACATCACTATGAGTCAGAACCAACTTCATGTCAGTGAGTTTATTTTTTTGGTAATATGTTAGTCATTACACTAAGTGTACTTTTTTTACTTTAAACATTATTTCTTTATTTTGTGATTTCAACTTAGTTCTATTTTACATTTTCTTTTATTATCATATACATGTTTTCCTTTATATTATTGAAAATGGATAGTGTACGCATAGTAGCTGATTTAACTTTCCTGTCTACTAACTTTATGACCTATGTTATTTATATGTTCCTATGGCTCATATTTTTATATTCTTTTCATTCTTGACAATTTATCTTATCAGATGTTGGTCAAACATTAAAATTTTACATTTGTGATTTCTGAATTTTGTTATATTCATTTAAATATTTTAAATATTATGGAGTTTGTTCTGGAACACATTTAATTTACATGGAATTAATCTGATTATTTCAAGATTTGCCTTCAGCTTTGGTAGGATCAGATTAGTTGTTAGTCTAGGTTTAACTTGGCTCAAATACTAAAGCAATAAAAGGAGACTTGATGGCACAGTGGTTAAGCACTCAGCTGCTAACAAATGTTTGGTGGTTTGAACTCAGCAGCTGTGCCACAGGAGAAAGATGTGGTGGTCTGCTTCTGTAAAGATTAACTTTGGCCACCCGATGGGTGGTTTTACTCTGTCGTATAGGGACAATAAGAAAGCAGCAGTCAAGAAATTAAATGATATATTGCATTGGGTGAATCAACTGCAAAAGACCTCTTTAAAGGATTAAAAACCAAAGATGTCACTTTGAAGAAAAAGTTGTGCTCCATCCAAGCCACGGTATTTTCAATTACCTCACATTCATGTGAATGCTTGACAATGAATAAGGAAGACTTTCAATTATGGCATTGGTGAGGAATATTCAATATATCTGTTTTAGAAGAAGTGCAGACAGAATGTCCCTTAGAAGGGATGATAGAAGCATTTTGATTCACATACTTTGACATGTTATCAGGAGGAACTACTCCCTGGAGAAGAATAGCATGCTTGGTAAAGCATACCAAAAATCAAACTCACTGCTGTGGAGTCAGACCGACTCACAGCAACCCTTCCTTGGGTTTCTGAGGTGAGATCACTAAGGAAGTAGATTGCCCAACCTTCCTTCTGAGAAGTGGCTAGTGGGTTTGAACCATCAGCCTTCTGGTTAGCAGCCAAATGCTTTAGGCACTACATCACTAGAGCTCCCTGGTAAAGTATAGGGTCAAAGAAAAAGAGGAAGACCTTTAGTGAGATGGACTGACACAGCGTCTGTAACAAAGGGCTCCAAAAGAGCAAGAGAGGAACAAGAATGACACAGGGTGATTCATTGTTTCACTCTTGCAAACAGGGTCACTATGAGTCGGAACCAACTAGATGGAAATGGATTTCTAAGGCAACATCTTCTTCAAGTTTCTCTCTAAATTCTCTATGTATTAGCTTATCATTCACCTTATGTTTTTGGGAGCACAAACTAATCTCAGCCTTAAGAGAGAGGTTTAAAATTTTTTCCACCTACCATTTTCTGATGGAAATTTTAAATTACATCATTTTAAAAAAGTTAATACTATTATTTTTGAAAGCTCAATTATTTTATTATTAATTACATTGTATTATCAATTAAATATAATCATGTGTTTTTAAGTAATGAATATCATTAGAGTATAACTTAGAATTATAAATTTGTGTTATAAATTCCTATTCACAACAATGCATACAGTATAGTATAATCCCTTGTACAGAAATATGTTCGTGAATATGTCTGCGTACATCAGTGTAGTATGGGTCTATGTGTAGAAAATGAACTGGGAAAATAAAACAAAAGTAAACTTTTCTTTTCTTTTAAGGAAAAGAGGAATAGAAGTTAGAATAATGAGGTTGAATTTTATTTTCTCCTTTATTTATGTGTATTGTTTTATTCTTTGATTCAGGAATGGAGGCATTTATTATTGGGAAATGAAAAGAAGCAACATTGCTAGATGATTGATTACTATATGTATTTACCTTTGCATTGAAAAACACAATAAAATTTATTATTATTTTTTTAAATTATCTCTTAAAGCTCAGTTTCTGGAAATCCTATTGGACTTCTGGTATAGCCCTAGGACCAAATATAACTATTTTAAAACAGTATTAACAACAGCAACACAGGAAACCTTTTCCCCAAAGAAAGCTGCACTGTCATTATTAATGTCAATAGACCTATTGCAAACATCTGTGCATGTCCCTGTCAAAGATTTATAGTTTCTTTTCATTTTCAAACCAAACATTCCAATGAATTTGAAAATTGAAAACAGGCAATTCTACATTTGCCCACTATTGAGAAGAAATGTGAAAAAAGAAGCATTTCATCATTTTAAGGACCAATTAAATTTGTGACAGGTACTGCTATGAGGGAACATTGACAATATATAGCTTTGTGTTTGAGAAAAATTCTTATTAATTCTTAGAATATGTTTTTTTTTTTTTTTTCTTAATATCATACAGTATAGGATGGCTTCCTAAGAAATTACAAAATAAACTCTTAAGATTTAAATTTATGCCTGGATAAAAGAAATTGAAAAATCTTTCCAAAAATAAAACCTGCCCCTCATGAACATATGTAACCATTACTCAGAGTTTTATAAATTTTATTTATCATTTTATTTATAGCACACCACATAATTCTAGGGGAAAACACTGTTTCTGGGTATGAGAAATTTTTGGATACAATAAGAAATTTTAAAGCAAATTATATGATTTTACTCAACTTTATTCAATAGTTAATATTGTCCATGGAGCTGTACATTTCAACTGTAATTTCATATATTAATGTTTGTCATCTTTCTGGAGGCTTTGATTATGATCTCTTATGGCATTGAATCCAATATTCTGTTATTGAATCAAATGAATCTTTCCTCAACAGCAAGAAAGACATTAAAACTTTCCAGACTCATTAGAAAATATTTGTTTGAATTATTAACTATCTAACCCTCATTAAAAACTGAGAGATGTGATACTTCAGGGAAATCACTTGAAGAATGTGTGTTTGTCTGCTTCTGTATTTATTTCATATTCTTCCTTTGGATTTGGATAGGCATCATAAAAATGAATAATATCCCTGAGTTACTTTAACTCAGTGATTAACAAGCTTATGAGAACAAAAACTCTCTTCTCTCTTCTTACATGAAATATATGGTAATAACCACTTTGCTGACATAATTTCACTTTAATAAAACTTAAAAAGCAACAACAACAACAACAAAAACTTTATAAAGCCCCAGCACTAATATGAAGAAGAAATAAAAGGAAGCAATTCATAATAAATTAATACTTTTCCATATGAAAACGTCAGAGCATGACTACACTGGCAGACATAATGAAGAACACACATGCCTGCACCTATTCACTGAACCAGGAGCCAGGGTTAATGGGACAGTTACAGACACAGACAGATGCAAATTTGAGGATTGTAATTCAAATACTTTTGACATTGTGATGTGATTTTTCTTAAAGTGGAAAAAAAAATTCTTGATACATTTCCAAACAGATAAAAATAAAGTCTTTCATTGACTTATCAGTAGTTGTCTCCTAATGTATAATATGGAAGAAATATTGTGCAAGAAATACCTTATATTTTTAAAATAGAGTTCATTTCTATGGTTAGATAGTTGTAACTTTGTCCCAACTAAATGAATGTCTGGCAGAACAGTGGTCACACATGCAGTGTTCTAGATAACTTTTTATTGTGCAGGATTGTTGTGTGCATTATAGCATGCCTACCATCTATACCTTCCTTTCAATAAACATCAGTGCTTCTTTCTTCACCTCTACAATTTAAAAACTGCCCCAGAGAGTAAATCACTTCCATTGAGAATAACTTTCATCTCTTGATAATCATCTGAATAATCTTTTCACTGAGTTGAGTGTTGATATTACTGAGATTTATATTGAAGATCTCTAAAATAAATTCTAGTGGTGTGTAATCCATTATTTCAGTTGTCACACAGCTGCTTTTGTTATTTGTTACTTCTGTGATCAACTACCTAGAGCCCCATATGAAAAAATGTATTTTGAACACAGTTTTCTCCCAAGAAGGTAGTATGTGTTAACTATTTTGATAAAAATTATGGTTTAAATTTTGCATTGCTTGCCAAGAAACTCAGAATCATACGTAAAACCATGGAAGCAATTATGCAGGGCCTTCATCTAGATTTTTGAAAATGGGTCTGATTATATTCAGAACAATCAGTGTTCTTGATCAGACATTTGTATTACCGTTTAGTGTAACAGTATCTGTATGTGTTCTGTAAATCACCCCAATTCCTCTCTAAAATAAAGTTGAAGGCAATGAAGTAGTCAGATTGAAAATTTGACACATGCACTCACATCATATTAATAGTGTTATAGGTTTTACTTGGTGTCTAAGTGTTCCACAGAGATTTTGGAATCTGGGGAAAAAATGGTGTCTTTCTACTGTTATATGTCAGGTCTTTATGAGTTAGTACTGACTCCAGGCTGCCAACAATAATGACAATAATACATAATATTTAAGATTATAAAACTGGCCAATAATTTATGTATTTTGTAATAAATAAGTGAAATGAAATGGGCTGATAGAAAGAATGTTTCATTTTTGTGACATAAATTTCATTATATATATTCCATACTTAATCTAAATATTTTTTCAATATTAGGGATATGCAACATTTAGATATTCAAAATCATGTTTCTTTTGAATGGTAGAAGATTAAAGTGAAGAGTATGTATGTGAGATAGGAAAATACAGAAATTCAATTATTTTCAGTGGTTAACTCTGTCAATTCTTGGAAGGAGACTTTTCTAATGAATTGGAAAACCAAGTAGATAGAATATTTAGCCAATTCCATAAAAGACATAGGGTCTTCCAAAACGATACCTTTCAAATTATTCAAAGGACTGATCCTGATAAGAAATTTGGAAAACAGTTCAGTTTTGTATTTAATGGATTTTGATAAATCATTGATTTAATTTGATATGTCATTGTTGTTGCAGGATGACTTAAAGTAGTCTCTGACTGATAGTGACCCTATGCACAACAGAGTGAAACATCACCTGGTCATGCTCCAGTCTCACAATCCTTGCTTTCCCTGAGCTCATCATTGCAGCCACTATGTAAACAATCTCCTTGAAGGCCTAATGCCTAAGGATTTGACTGCTAACCAGAAGGTTAGTGGTACAAATCCATTAGTCACTCCTCAGAAGGAAGATTGGGTAATCTACTTCTGTACAGATACTTCCTCAGAAACCCAAGGAGGGGTTCCTATGAGTCAAATTGACTTGATGGCAGCAAGTTTGTTTGTTTTTTGGCCACCTTACTAAGCATGATATCCTTCTCCAGGGAATGGTCCCTTCTGACAACATGACTAAAGTAGGTGAGATAAAGTCTGGCCATTCTCAGTTCCAAGCAACATTTCGGATGGACCTTCTCCAGGACAGATTTGTTAGATCATTTAGCAGTCCTGGATACTTAAAGCACTCTTCTCCAGAACCACAACTCAAAAACTTCAACTTTTCTTCAGTCTTCCTTATTCAATGTCCAGTTCTCGCATGCATATGAGATGATTGAAAATATTATAGCTTGACTTCCAGTAAGATGGAGGAATAGACAGAGAGGCTACACAAACCCTCTTGAACAAAGAAAAGAGAAATGAATTGACAGAGATACAGAAGAAAATCTTTGAGCCTTGAACTTTGAAAGGAAGTATACAGAAGTGGATTAGGCACCAACTAGTGGAAAAACCTGCATGAAAAGAATGAGTACAGAGACAGACGAAGCTGTGCACTGCCAGCTACTCTGATGGCAACAACAGTCTGAATGTTCCCAAGTGGTGTTGGGTCCTGAGAATTGACCTAAAGATCAGCCCTCATGGCCAAGGGCTACAGGGACTACTGTGCTGGTGGCCTATGACTAGGAAGGGAAACAGTAAAGAGGGAGACAACCTGAGCTGTGGACTTTTACCTGTCATAAGGGTGCAGCCATTTTGGTTGTTTATAACTGGTGGCCACTTTGGATATTTAAAGTGACCAAGGGAACAACCATTTTGAATATTTACAAGAAGTGGTCATTTTGGATATTGAAAATGGCCAAGGCTGCAGCCATTTTGAATGTTTACAAGCTTTTGCCTGTTGGTATATTTAAAGTGACAGTATTCTCATCTGGATTCCAGGGACCTAAGAAGAGGCTCCATTTGCCAAGGATGGTAGGGATATACAAGAGCCTGATAACAGGAAAAAAGACAGGCTGTGAGTGTATAAGTGCTGCCAACTAGCGAATAGAGGAAAACAGTACCCTGCTTACTTAGATAATGTCCAAACAAAACAAAGAAAATAAAAATCATGAGCAAGCTACTCCAACATATAATCACCAATTAAATATAAACACAAAAATGTCCCAATGTCTGAGAAAACAGACCATCACAGCCCACATAAAGAAACAAGATAAAGCAGGAGAAACAAGGGACCAGGTTACAGACCCAGAACACATCCCTGAGAAAGAAGCAGCATTAGAACCCCTGATAAGGAATTCAAAAGAATTGTATCTAGGCACCTTCAACAGATTGAGAGGACAGATCAAGGAAAACACTGACAATATTAAGGAAAACACTGACAATATTGAGGAAAACAAAGAGAAAATCCTAGAACAATTTTGAAAGACAATATAAGAAGAAAATGACAAAATAAATTATAAATTATAAATGATACAAATTCTACAGATAGAAATCCAGAAGATTAATACTAAATTTTCAGAAATAGATAATACATTGAACGGGCAAAAGAGTAGATTCAAATCAATGGAAGACAGAATCAATCAGTGGGATTGAAGACAAATAATACCTGAATAGTTCTTTGGAAAGGGATCAAACAGAAAAAAAAGATCAAAACAAAATTAAGGAAGCCTAATATTCATGTGGGTACCATCAAAAGGAATAATCTACATACAAGCAGAATTCCAGAGCAGGAAGAGACAAAAGGGCAAAGAAAATTTTTGAAGAATTGTTAGAAGGGAATTTCCCTGGTGTGATGAAAGATGAGAATATATCCATTCAGGAAGGCAAATGGACCCCAAAAGAAAATTACCAAGATATATCACCATCAAATTCATCAAAACGAAAGGCAAAGAGAGAATCCTGAAAGCAGCATGGGAAAAATGAAAAGTTACCTATATGGGGCAGGCAATAAGACTAAGGTCTGATTTCTTGGCAGAAACCATGTAGATGAGAAGGCAATGGGATAGTATATACAAAATCCTGAAACAAACAAACAAAAAAATCAACCAAGAATTATGTACCCAGCAAAACTGGCCCTCAAATATCATGGTGAAATTAGGAGATTTCCAGATAACCAGAAATTAAGAGAATTTGTTGAAACCAGACCAACCTTACAAGAGACACTAAAGGGAGTTCTTTGAACAGAGAACAAATAATAGCAAACAACAACCAACCATTAATACACATGATGATGTAACACAGAAACCAACCCAATTATGGAAGTATCCAAAGTAAATAAGCCTACAAGATTGTAAACAGGGAACCAGAGACATCAATTGGCAAATGACAATTGCAAACCCAGAAGAGGGTAAAAAAAAAAAAAAAAAAAAAAAAAAAAAAAAAAATGTGTAGTTACAGAACTTCTAAAAGTTAGGGAAGTCAAAACAACTGCAAGATAGAATGGACTGTTCTAAACTTGGGAAGAGAATTATAAATCACAGGGTAACCTCAAAGAAAAATGATAAATCTTCACATTACAATAAAAAAGAGGACCAGTACAAACATTTAGCAAATATTAAAACAATAGTAAAGAAAGAATGAAAATATGATTCATAAACAAACTTTGCTCAGCACAGAGAATTATATGGAACAAAGAGATTAGCAAGACCATGAAAAAGCACATAATTCAAGCAACACATTCATACTTGTCACTGAATGTCAATGGATTAAATGCACCACTCAAGAGATAGAGAATTGCAGACTGGATAAGAAAACAGAGCCCATCAACATGCTGTCTACAAGAGACACAGCTTAGAGAGAAAGATAAAAATAGACTAAATATTAAAGGTTGGAAAAAATATGTCAAACAAAAGACAACCATAAAAAAGCAGGAGTGGCAATATTGATTTTTGATAAAATTGACTTTAAGACAAAAAACATAAGAGACAAAGAAGGACATTATATAATGATTAAAGGATTGATTGAACAAGAGGACACAACCATAATAAATATCTATATATCCAATGAAAAAAGTCCCAAAATACATAAACCAGACTCTGACAGAACTGAAACACAAATAGATAACTCCACAGTCATTGTAGGAGACTTTAATACACCATTTTCTACAAAACACCACATAACATGGATGAACTTGGAGGACATTATGCTCAGTGAAATCAGTCAGTTGCAGAAGGATAAACATAATATTAGTTCATAATTGTAAAAAATTAACAAAAG
>NW_006922252.1:963501-970519 GCF_000298275.1 Orycteropus afer afer | reverse complement strand
CTCCTTGGAAGCCAGACTGACCAGACTTCGTCTCACCTATTTTAGTCATGTTGGCAGAAGGGACCATTCCTTGGAGAAGGATGTCATGGTTTGTAGGGTGGAGGGTCGACGAAAGAGGGGGAGGCCTTCAAGGAGATGGATTGACATGGTGGCTGCAATGATGGGCTCAGGTATAGCAGGGATCATGGAGCTGGTGTGGGATTGGGCAGTGTTTTGTTCTGCTGTGCATGGGGTCACTATGAGTCAGAAAGACTCCACGGCACCTAATAACAACAACAACAACAACAGAGTGGGAGGGGAGTGGAAGGAATGCTGCAAAAAAAAATGCATTGACTCTGTCACATTGGTTTTGTGTAATTTCTCTGTACATAGATTATATTTCAATAAAATGCATTTAATAAAAAAAGAAAGAAAGAAAATACTATGGATTGGGTTAGGGACAACTTAGTTTCAAGGAGACGTCTTTGGTCTTCAGCACTTTAAAGAGGTTAAAGAGGTCATTTGCAGCAGAATTGCCCAATGAAGTGTATTATCTGATGTCTTCACTGTTGCTTACATTGGTGTTGACTGTGGAACCAAGGAATATGAAATCTTAGACAATTTCAATCTTTACTCAATTTATTGTGATTTTGCTTATTGGTCTAGTTTAAGAATTTTTGTTTTCTTATGTTGAGGTGTAATCCATACTGAAGATTATTGTTTTTAATCTTCATCAGTAAATGTTTCAAGTCATCCTTGTTTTCAGTAAGCAAAGTAGTTTCCTCTGGGTATTGCAGATTGTTAATGACACTTTCTCCAATCCCGAGGCCACATTATTCTTAATATAGTCCAGTTCCTTGGATTATTTTCTCAGCATATGAATTAAATAAGTATGGTGAAAGGATGCAACACTGATGCACTTCTTTCCTGATTTTAAACCATGCAATATCTCCTTGTGTTCGAACGACAGCCTCTGGTCTATGTACAGGTTCTTCATGAGCACAATTAAGTGTTCTGGAATTCCCATTCTTCTTAATGTTATCCATAATTTGCTATGATGAACACAATCAAATGCTTTTGCATAGTCAATAAAATACAAGTAAACATCTTTCTGGTATTCTTTGCTTTCACCTACGATCTATCTGACATTAGCAATGATATTTCTCATTGCACGTTGTCTTCTGAATCCAGCTTGCATTTCTGGAAGTTCTCTGTCAATATAGTGCTACAACTGTTTTTAAATTATCTTCAGTAAAATTTTGCTTGCATGTAATATTAAGGCTATTATTTGAAAATGTCCACAATCTGTGGGATCACCTTTCATTGGAACGGGTACAAACATGGATTTGTTCCAGTCAGTTGGCCAAGTAGCTGTCTTCTAAATCTCTTGCCACAGCTGAGTGAGTGCCTCTAGCGCAATATCCATTGGTTGAAACATCTCAATGGATATTCTGCCAATTTCTGGAGCTTTATTTTTTGCCAATTCCTTCAGTATAGCTTCAACCCCTTCTTTCAGTACCATTGGTTCCTATCATAAGGCACCTCCTGAAATGGATGAACGTTGACCAATTCTTTTTGGTACAGTGATTGAATATTCCCTCCATCTTCTTTTGATGTTTCCTGCACCAGTCAATATTTTGCCCATAGAATCTTTCAATATTGCAACTCAAGGCTTGAATTTTTATTTCAGTTCTTTCAGCTTGAGAAATGTCAAGTGTGTTCTTCCCTTCTGTTTTTCTAACTCCAGGTCAATGCACATTTCACTATAATAATTGACTGTCTTCTCAAGCTGTTCTGTGAAATCTTCTGTTCAGCTCTTTTGTTTTGTCATTTATTCCATTTGCTGTAACTACTCTCCATTCAAGGGCACATTTCACAGTCTCTTCTGACATCTATTTTGGTCTTTCCTTCCTTTCCTGTCTTTTTAGTGACCTTTTGCTTTCTTCATGAATGATGTCCTTGATGTAATCCCACAATTCCTCTGGTTTCAGTCATTGGTGTTCAATGCATCAAATCATTTCTTTATATAGTCTCTAAATTCAGGAGGATATAATCAAGGTCATGTTTTGGCTCCTGTAGACTTCTTTTAATTGTGTTTAACTTCTCCTTAAACTTGCATATGAGCAGTTGATGGTCTATTCCACAATCATCTCTTGCCCTTGTTTGGGCTGAAGATATAGAGCTTTTCCATTACATCTTTCCAAAGATATAGTCAATTTGATTCCTGTGTACTCCATCTGGTGATGTTAACATGTATAGCCACCATTTGTGTTATTGAAATAAAGTATTTGCAATGAATAAGTCTTTGATCTTAGAAAACTATCATGCAATCTCCAGAGTTATTTCTATCATCAAGGCCATACTTTCCAACTACCGGTGATTCTTCTTTGTTTTCAACTTGCACATTCCAATCATCAGTGATAATCAACACATGTTGATTGCATGTTTGGCCAATTTCAGACTGCAGAAGTTCATAACAATCTTCAATTTCCTCATCTTTGGCATTTGTGGTTGGTGCATAAGTTTGAATAATAGTAGTGTTAACTGGTCTTCCTTGTAGGTGTATAGATATTATCTTAACACCGACAGCATTGCACTTCAGGATAGATCTTAAAACATTTTTTGTGATGATAAATGCCACTGAATTCCTCTTCAATTTTTCATTCCCGTTATAGTAGATCATATGGTTGTTTGATTCAAAATAGCCAAATCCAGTCCATTTCAGCTCACTAATGCCTAAGATATTGATCTTTATGCATTCCATTTCATTTTTGACAAGTTCTGATTTTCATAGATTCATAGTTCATGCATTCCATGTTCTGATTATTAATAGATGTTTGCAGCTCTTTCATCTCATTTTTGACTCATGCCACATCCACAGATGGAGATCCCAAAAGCTTTACTCCATCCACATCATCAAGGTCAGCTCTAATCTAAGGAGACAGCACTTCCCCAAGGGTATTTTGGGTGCTTTCCAACCTGATGGGCTCATCTTCTGGCACTATATTGGACAATGTTTCAGAGCTATTTATAAATTTTTCCAGTAATATATCAGGCAGTGTTTCACTGCTATTCATAAGGTTTTCACTGGCCCATTCTTCTGCGTCTCTCTTAGTCTGGAAATCCTGTTGAATCCTGTTCACCATGAGTGACACTGCTGATATTTGAAATACCCATGGCATACCCTCCAGCCTCACAGTAACATGCAAACTACCACTGTATAACAAACTGAAAGACAACCAGTGGAATTTGATATGACATAAACATAATATTCACAGAAACAGGAATTAAAACTTAATGATTAAATTTTCTGTGCACTTATTTAATGTGGTCATTGTAAAATTATAAGCAATATATTATGTCGGGCTAGCTGATTGTCCTATAAATATCAAGAACATGAGTTAGAGTATGTGTCAATCTTGTATGAATTAATGTGATAAGCACATGAAATTAAACTGTAAGAATGGTCAGAATTTATTATGGAAAGTTATTTTATCCCCTGAATATGCTGAATACTTGCTTTCAACCTAGAAACAGAGTTTTTCTAGCATATGATAAAATACCTGCTATTTGACAACAATGAATAAGAGAAAATATAAGTTGAAGATTGTATCTCTTGTATTTATCAAAATATAAGACATTTTGGAAAACACCCAAATAACTCATATCATGTTAGATCTGATCCTTTTTTGCATTTTTTCCCTTGACTTTATTACCTGCTTTTATATTTTAAAACTCTGGAAGAGGTCTACAGTTAAACTTGAATAGATAGCTCTTTAAGTTATAGCTATCATGTTAGCTTAAAAAAATAGATTTATTTATTTTACTCTCAATCAAAAATTTTCAAATAGGGAATGATGCCTGTTATTTCTGTTTGATCATTTTTCTTCTGAGTTTTTTAAAAAAAGGCACTATAGTACAGTGGACAAGATCAGGAGCTCTGAAACTAGACTCTGTGTCTCTCAAAACCTAAAACCAGACTGTTTGCTGTTAATTTGATTCTGATTCATGGTGACCCCATGTGCTACAAAGTGGAACTGATACATAGAATTTTCTTGGCTTTAATCTTTAAGGAAACACATTACAACACATTTTTTTTTTTTTTTCTGGCTCTCCTAGGTGAGTTTGAAATTCTATCATTTTTAGACAAGTTATCAAGTACAAATCAATGACACCACCCAGGGAGGTTCCCCAATATATCAAAACAATGACTTTGGAGATCACACCCATGTAACAGGAATAGTAAAATACCTACTTTACAGCGTTGTTGTAAGGGCTTAAATAAAATTCAAGGGAAGTGTTTAGAAAAAGTGTTCTTCCCATAGGTATGGCATACACTTCAGCTTTATTAGTTTGTTACCTATTTGACTTAGTTTATCATCTATTTGACTTAGTTCATCATATATAAAAAGCCTAGAGTCATTCTTACTTTTTTTCAAGCAACATCTGTAAGAGTATAAATAGAACTCTGTTGACGTAGTGCCTAAGGCAATTGACTGCTAACCAGAAGGCTGGCGGTTTAAACCCACCAGCCACTCCTCGGAAGGAAGGTTGAGCAATCTACTTTTGTAGTGATACCGCCTCAGAAACCCAAGGAGGGTCACTATGAGTCGGATCCGACTCGACGGCACATAACAACAACAACAACAACGTGCGATAATTACTATAGATAATTACTATATCTTTTTTGATGTCTCTAGTTGAATGAAAAGAGCTCCGGTAGCATAGTGGCTAAAGCACTTGACTGCTAACCAGAAGGCTGGCGGTTCAAACCCACCAGCCACTCCTCGGAAGGAAGGTTGGGCAATCCTACTTCTGTAGTGATACTGCCTTGGAAACCCAAAGAGGGGTAGCTATGAGTCGGGGCCGACTCGACGGCACATAACAACAACTTTTAGTTCTCATTCATATAATGCATGATCAACATTGTTGATTGCACTTTGCATGCTTTCTTTCTCTCTCTCTCTTTTTTTTTTTTTTTTTGGTACAATTGCAGTTCATGATTTCAGCTTAATAATACTTGTTATAATCCCAGCACATTATTTGGACTATGTTCAATGTTTATTTCCCTAGAAGAAACAATCAGACAAATATCTGTGTTTTAGCATTTTAAAATACTGCATATTTTTCCAGCTAGTTCAGTGATATCTGCAAAGTACACAAGCAACTGGAAATAATTAAATAGCAGAGACCATTTAAAATTCAAACATCAAGAGTAGTTGATGAACCACATCATAAAATATCCTCTCCCTTATGACAACGCCTCATTTCATAATTCTCTCTTCTCTCACACCCAGAACAGACAATAGCAGCAGTCCATAAAAAGAGATTAATTCAATCATTCCAGAAAGGATTCCTAAGTCTTGTTAACCAATATTCCACACAAAAAGTCAGTACACATCTTTATGAGATAATGCATTTTCCAATAAAGAAGGGAGGAAGGTTATTTAAAATTAAATTCAAGTCTTAGATGAGAGATTTGCATCCATTTGGTTCTAATAATATAGAAAACAGTCAGGATACAATTCCAGAGGGATCTCATATTTGATTTTTTGGCAAATCCAAAATGTTAAAATAATAATAATAATAATAATAATAAGTCCATTTTTAGAAGATACTTTAAATTTGTATTTAGCCTATGACATCCATTTACAGAAATTTATTTATTTTTATTTTTTTGACTCATCAGCTTAACTGGTATCATTGGCATTATGACAATCCTTTCATCTGTTCATTAATTCAATAACTCTTTATTATGCCTGGTATATACGAGACATCATATTAGGCACTGGAGATGTAACAGAGAACAAAAGAGATTATGTTATCAAAGAAAGATGGATAAAATATACAAAATAAATTCACAATATTTTATATTCTATAAGTACCACAGAGAAAATTTAAAAGGAAAGGGTAATAAGGAGGACCAGAACACAAGGAAGATCACCTGGCTACAATTTTAAATAATTGGACAGAGAAATCCTAGTAAAGAAGGTGACATTTGTGCAAATACTTTTAGGAAGTAAGAGTGGAAGAAATGTCAATATATGAAGAGTTCAAGATTCACAGCAAAGGGGACAGCACTACAAAGACCAGGAGGCAAGTCTACTATGTTTGATGTTTAGCAAGTGTGCCAGTGGATTAGAGGATAGAGAACAACACAAAGCATTGTAAGAGATGAGATCATAGAGTTAAGAGGAGGGAATGTTGTGTAGGAAATTCAACAATTGAATTTTGCTGTAATTCTGACAAGGTTTTACATTTTTTTTTTTCTGAATCACACATGCAAAAGGGTGGCATATCTGATTAACATTTCATGAGAATTACTCGCTTGCTTTCTTGAAGAAATACTGAAGGTGGCAAAAGTGGAAACAGAGAGAGCAGATGAGCGTCAATTGTTATAATTCAATCAACAGATTATCATGGACTGGACTAAGAAATTTAAGGACAGGAAAATTCCGTATCTGTTAAAACTAACAGTAAGAATCAAATATGCCATATTTTATATTTCATATCATTTTTCTGGTAATTTTTTAGTGTAGTTTATAGAGTTACTGGTTGGAAGTAAATTTCAAATGGGACAAAAAATTGATATTTTTCAGTATAGTTTGAGAAGCATTGTATTAACAATTATGTGTGAGTCCAGGAAAATGTAATACTTACAGAGGTCATTCATCCTCTACTTGTTCTTTCCCACTAGCATTGAGCCAATGCTGATTCATGATGACCCTATAGGACAGAGTAGAACTGCCTATGGGGATTCCAAGGCTGTAATCTTTATGAAAGAAGACTGCCTCATCTGTGTCCTGTGGAGAAACTGATGGATATGAACAACCAGCTTTTGCTTAGCAGCCCACTGTTTGTACTATGTTGCTGTTGTTAGATGCCGTGGAGTCGTTTCTGACTTATAGAGACCTCATGCACAGCAGAACGAAACACTGCCCGATCCCATGCAGCTTCATGATCTCTGCTACACTGGAGCCCATCATCACAGCCACTGTGACAATCCATCTCATTGAAGGTCTCCCCTTCTTTCGTCAAT
>NW_006922252.1:954786-962620 GCF_000298275.1 Orycteropus afer afer | reverse complement strand
AGCTTTGATATCCCTTGTTCCACGTCCTCTTCTGAATCTGGCTTGAATCTCTGGAAGTTCTCTGTCAATATACTGCTGCAAACGTTTCTGAATCATCTTCAGTAAGATCTTACTTGTGTGCGATATTAATGATATTGTTCTAGAATTTCCACATTCTGTGGGATCACCTTTCTTTGAAATGGGCACAAATATGGATCTCTTCCAGTCAGTTGGCCAGGTAGCTGTCTTCCAAATCTCTTGGCATAACAGAGTGAGTGCCTCCAATGGGGCATCTATTTGTTAAAATATCTCCATCGGTATTCTGTCAATTCCTGGAGCCTTGTTCTTCACCAATTCTTTCATTGCAGCTTTGAATTCCTCCTTCAGTACTATTGGTTCGAGATCATATGCCACTTCCTGAAATGGATGAATATCGACCAGTTGTTTTTGGTACAGTGACTCTGTGTATTCCTGCCTTCTTCTCTTGATGTTTCCTGCATCATTCAATATTTTGACCATAGAAACTCTCAATATTGCAACTCGAGCCTTAAATTTTTTCTTCAGTTCCTTCAGCTTGAGAAATGCTAAGTGTGTTCTTCCCTTTTGGTTTTCAAACTCCAAGTCTTTGCACATTTCATTATAATTGGTTTTGTCTGCTTGAGCTGGCTCTTTGAAATCTTCTGTTCAGCTCCTTTATCTTGTCAATCCTTCCATTTTTTTTTAGATACTCTCTGCTCAAGGGCAAGTTTCAGAGTCTCTTCTGTCATCCACTTTGGCCTTCTCTTCTTTTCTCATCTTTTTACTGATCTCTTGCTTTCTTCATTGATAATGTTCTTGATATCCTCCCACAATTCTTCTGGTTTTCGGTCGTTGGTGTTCAATGCATCAAACCTATTCTTTACATGATCTATAAATTCAGGAAGTATATTTTCAAGATCATATTTGACCTCTCTTAGACTTGTTTTAATTTTCTTTAACTTCAAGTTGAACTTGCATATGAGCAGTTGATGGTCTGTTCCACAATCAGCTCCTGGCCTTGTTTTGGCTGAGGATATTCAGCTTTTCCACCACCTCTTGCCACAGATGTAGTCAGTCTGATTACTGTGTGTTCCATCTTGTGAAGTCCATGTGTAAAGCCACCATTTGTGTTGTTGAAAAAAGGTGTCTGCAATGAACAAGTCATTGGTCTTGCAAAATTCCACCATGTGATTTCCAGCATTATTTCTGTCACCAAGGCCAAATTTTCCAACTACTAGTGATTCTTCTTTGTTTCCAACTTTTGCATTCCAGTCACCAGTGATAATTAACACATCCTGATTTCATGTTCGATCAATTTCATACTGCAGTAGTTAATAAAATTCTTTAATTTCCTCATTTTTGGCTTTGGTGGTTGGGGCATAAATTTGAATAATAGTCGTATTAATGGGTCGTCCTTGTAAGCGTGTGGATATTATCTTATAACTGACAGCACTGTACTTCAGGACAGACTTTGAAACATCCTTTGTTATAATGAATGCCATACTATTCCTCTTCAAACTGTCATTGCCGGCATAGTAGATCACATGGTTGTCTGATTCAAAATGGCCAAAACCAGTCCATTTCAGCTCACTAATACCAAAGATATCAATCTTTATGCATTCCATTTCATTTTTGACAACTTCCAAATTTCCCAGATTCGTATTTCGTACATTCCATGTTCTGATGATTTATGAATGTCTGCAGCTGTTTCTCTTCCATTTGAGTGGTGCCACATCAGTAAATGGAGGTGTTGAAAGCTTTACCTTATCCATGGAGTAAGGCTGGGTTTACTTAGATGATGCAGCTCTTTCACAGTCCTATTTTGAGAGCCTTCTAACCTAACCGGACTATTAATAAAGTTGTGCGGTAATGTATCAAACAGTGTTTCTTTGTTATTCATAGGGTTTTCCTTGGTCAGTTCTTTGAGAAGTGGATGGCCTCTTCCTTCTTCCTAGTCTGTCTCAGTCTGTAAGCTGGGCTGATACCTGTTAATTATGTGCATCCCGCTGGGTTTTAAACACTAGTGGCTTAGCCTCAAAACTCACATCAACACGTCACCATGGTAGGACAAAGCGATAAACAAGTTTGTCTTCGTGTTGGAAACCTCTCCTACCACCCTTACCTGGGTCCCTATGGCTGACTGCTCCTCTGCCCCGGTTCCTGGCTTTTAATCCCCTTTCTCCCGCTCTCCCATCCTGCTTCTTTGGATGTGCCTGGGTTCTCTCTCCTTACCTGGACCCTTGCAGCTGACTGCTCCTCTGTCCTGGTTTCTGGAATTTTAATCCCCTTGCTCACATCTCCTGCCTTGCTGTTATGGGCCTGCCTGGGTTCTCTCTCCTCACCTCAATCCCTGTGGTTGACTGTTTTTACTATAGTGCCACTAGAATTTCTTCTACTCATTATTATGAGTTCTGTATTCCTCAAACAACCAGAAACTCAGCTCTGAACTCCAGTATTCAGAAAGACACAAGACTAAGGCCTAAATAATACTCTCCTTCTAGAATCAAAAGTTTCTCTCTTCTGGAAACAGAAAACATTAGAGATACTCATTCAAATCATTTAGTTTATTATTATTATTAATTTATTCCCTCATTCAATAACCTGCAAGAATCATTTAGAGAATGAATGAAAAAAGACAATCAATACAGCTAACTGTGAAATGGGTGAGATTTTAGAATTATCTATTAGTCAGGTCTGACTTAATGGCACATAACAGCAACAACAATAAATAATAATTTTATAGCAGCTATCATAAAAATAAAGAGCTCTGGTGATATAGTGATTAAGGCATTTGGCTGCTAACCAGAAGGTTGGTGATTCGAACCCACTAGCCTCTCCTCAGAAGAAATATGAGACAGTCTGTTTCTGTAAAGATTTATAGCCTTCAAACCCCAATGAGGGTCACTATATGTTGCAATTGACTTGAGGGCTGTGACTTTTGGTTTATCTTTAAAATACTTTAAGAAACATTTATAAATGGAATTAAGGCAAATGAAAAAAAATCACAAACTTTCAGCAAGTAAATTAAAGATATAAAGAATGAAAGAAAACAATTTTGAAACTGAAAAATATAATAACTGAAAAAAATAATGCATGAACTCAATAGTAGAATAGAAGGGAAAGGAGAAACACTGAACTTGATAATAAAACAAATAGAAATTACCTTATGTGAGCAACTGAGAGAATACAAACTGGAGAGAGAAAGAGATAAATAAACAAACAAACAAACAAACAAATAAATAAAGGCATCTTATGTGCCTGTGGAACTATAACAATGATCACTTTACTATAGTCCTGGAAGCAGTGGAGAGTGAGATTGTGCTGAAGAAGTTCTAAGAGAAGCAATGGCTAACAATTTCCCAAATTTGGGAAGAGGTAAAAGTCTATATATTTAAGGATTTGAATGAGTGCCAAACAGAAGAAAACACAAGGAAATCTATACCAGGACATGACTAACAAAAAACTAAACTAAACAATATGACAGCAGATGTTTCATCAAACCATGAAAACCACAGAGGTCATGAAAGGTGGCACAATATTTTTCAAGTGCTTAAAGAAAATAATTGTCAGCCCAGCATCCTATACCTAGTGAAAATATCTTTCAGGAATAAAGAGGAAATGAACACAACAACAACAATAACAAAGACATTCTCAGAAGAAGGAAAACTAAATGAAAGGTCGCCAGCAGATATACACTACAAGGATTGATAAGGAAAGTTCTATAAAGAGACAGTAAAAAATAAATGAAGAAATCAAGGAGCATTGAAAAGGAAGCAAAACTGTGGGTAAATATAATAGACTTTTCTCCTCTTGAGCTTTTTTTTTTTTTTTTCCTATTATAAATATATACATAAAGATAGAAAAATATATAGAGAGGGGGGAATACTTAAGAAAGTTATGTTACAAATTTAAAAAATGGACATAAGTTTTCTATATTTTATTTGTTCTGATGAAATGAAGTACCAGTAGAAATCCATATATAGTGATTTGTACAAGAAGCACTAAATAGCACACAAAAGAAACTCAGGAACACTACCAATAAATCAGAACAGACTTCTAAAAGTGTTCAAATACCCACATGAAGTCAAGAGAAAGCAGAAATATGAAAAATAGGGAAAATAAGTGGAAAGCAAACAAATAAACAAATGAAAAAGATAGAATAAAGACCTGACATATAAATAATTACATGAAATAATTACATCTAAATGATTTAAAAACATAAATTAAAAAAAAAAAAAGACTGAAATAATGGATAAAAAGATTATGATTCAACTATATGCTATCTATAAGAAATTAAGTTCAATATATGGGCTGATTGAAGGAAAAGTATAGAAAACTTTTATCATCAGACAATAACCAAAAGAATTTAGAGGGGCTATATTAATATGAGATAAAGTAGACATCAGAGCAAAAAAAGTGCACATTGTTACATCATTATAAAAATTCTATTCAAGATATAGGATCTCTGGTAGCATAGTGCCTAAGGCACTTGACTGCTAATCAGAAGGCTGACGGTTCAAACCCACAAGCCACTCCTCGGAAGGAAGGTTGGGCAATCTACTTCTGTAGTGATACGGCTTTGGCAACCCAAGGAGGGGTTGTTATGAGTCAGGTCTAACTCGACGACACACAACAACAACAACAACATTCAATATATAGCAGACTTGTTATCAAAAGCACAATCCATACAAGGAAAAATTGACAAACTAGTTTTCATTAAAATTAAAATCCTTTGTTTTGGGAAAAACCCTGTTAAGAGGATGAAAACAAAAGCTTCATTCTAGGAGAAAATGTTTGTAAATCACATAATTGGCCATGCACTGCTATCCAGAACATATATATGGAACTCTCAAAAGCTTTAAAACAAAAAATCCAATTAGAAAATTGACAGAATATATGAAGAGTTGTTTCACCAAGGAGGGTACACAGACAGATTATAGTTATGTGAGAAGATCTTTAATATAATTAGTCATTAGAGAAATAGAAATTAAAACAATGATTTTATTATATATCACTACACACCTATCCAAATGGTTAAATAAATAAAATAATAATAATAATAATAATGACAACAAGTTCTGGTAATGACGCAGTAAAAATATATTGCTCTACATTAACAATGAGAATGGAAAACTCTTGAAAGCAGTTTATCAGTTTCTTCAAAAAATAAACATGCAAAAATCCTGTAACCCAGTATTTTTACTCCTGGACATTTGCCTTCCAAAATGAAAATATATGTTTACACAATAATCTATGACTGAATGTCTTTGTCGTCTTTATCTGTAACAACAAAGAAGTGGAAAGAATCTAGTTGTCCTTCCGTGAAACAAGAGTTAAACAAACTAAGATATATTCATACCATGGAATACCATTCAGCAATAAAAATAGCAAATTTAAAAAAGGCAAGTTTTTGATATACAGAACAACCAGTATGCATCACTAGAGAATTAGTCTGAAGGAAAAAAAAGCCAATTCCAATAGATTATGTGCTACATGATTCAATTTATTTAATTCTTTAGTGACAAAATTATAGAAATGGAGAACAGAGTAGTGGTTGCCAGACTTTTAGAAAGAGAGTGCCAGAAAAGGAATCATAGCAACCCTTCCTTGGGTTTCTGAGGCAGTATCACTACAGAAGTAGATTGCTCAACCTTCCTTCCGAGGAGTGGCTGCTGAGTTTGAACCACTAGCCTTCTGGTTAGTAGTCAAGTGCCTTAGGCACTATGTTACCAGAGCCCACTATATATATATATATATATATCTGGTAGCATAGTGGCTAAAGCACTTGACTGCTAACCAGAAGGCTGGCGGTTCAAACCCACCAGCCACTCCTCGGAAGGAAGGTTGGGCAATCCTACTTCCGTAGTGATACTGCCTCGGAAACCCAAGGAGGGGTCGCTATGAGTCGGGATCGACTCGACGGCACATAACAACAACAACAACATATATAATATTACTATTAGTGGTTACTGGGTAAAGGATATAGGAGATGTCTGTATTATTTTTTGTCAACTCCTTATTGATCATTGAATTGGGGCCTTAAGACATACCAGACCTGTCTTTGAACCCAAGAAAAGCTTCAGAAATAAGAATAGAGGAGAGCATTTTGTCAGTCTCATGTAAGGGGATCGTTAGTCTGGAAGCTACATGATATTCACTACCTTATTAATCACAATACTATATGTTGTGTTGCAGAAAAAAGACTAATCTTTAATAATCTTGTTATATTTTTTTATACAAATGTATAGTGCATACAGACCAAATAACAATTGTTAACAAGATTAATTTAAAATCAAATTGATATATGAACTTTAGAAATATTATCAATTTGAAGGAGTTATACTCCAACAAATATATCTGTAAAAATTTTTGATGCCTCTAAAATTAAGTATTCTGTTTAAAAAATAAACTTAAATTTTATATAAATCTAGTTTAAAAAAAACAAGTAATAGCCAAAACTAGCCAAGATGATTTTGTAAGAGAAGGCTATCGAGGGCCAATTTGTGTCATAGCGAGTTTTACATAGCATTTAACTATGGTAGGTGATAGATATAAGTCTTGACTTAGAATTCCCATGTTACATTTATGTTTTAATCCTAATACTTTTTCTCTCCAAAAATGAAATTGAATAACAGGACAGTGGTTACAATCCAGTACTAAGAACTGGGTAGACAAGACAGACAGAACCACAAAGAATCACTGAAGCTTACAGTTCCTAAGAAAATAGCTGAACAACATCTGCTTTCTTAACTATTGCTACTCAAACAGCTGTGGTCTGCTCTCCCACAATAGAACTGCTGATAAACTTCCTGCCACCCTACTTAAATCTCCAAGTTTCCCCAACTTGGGGCTGATGACTTGTTGAGCTCAATCTGGACTGACACCATTCTGGTCTCAGCCAATCTGTATGCAGATGCTTTAATAAACTTTCTTCAAAACTCTACCAGCTTGATTTCTCTCTCCCAGCACCAAACCTTACATTTTTGGTGCCAAAATCCAGAAAGGTGAGAGAAATCCAGACAGAGTTTTGCCCTTCCATTGCTGATGTCACATCCACCACTGGCCCACTCATTCCTGGTAAGTGATATCATGCCTCTCTTTCCAATATTTCTGATTTGCCTCTCTGAACAATCCTAGCACTAGGACAGAAATCTTTCTGACTTTGGTCTCTGAGGGTTCAGGACTTCCTAAGTATTGTCACTGATTGGGGATCTGGTAGCATATTGTCTAAGGCACTTGGCTGACCAGAAGGCTGGTGGTTCAAACTCACCAGCCATTCCTTGGAAGGAAGTTTGGACAATCTACTTCCGTAGTGATATCACCTTGGAAACCCAAGAAGGGGTCACTATGAGTTGGCCTAATTGGACGGCACATAACAACAACAACAACAACAACAATCAGAGGCCTCTGCCTCGGTTTCTCTCTGGATATTGGTCTCCCTGCGAGGGATGCCCTTGAGGTGGATTGATATTCTAGAGGCTCTTTGTCACTTATCACTCCTAAAAAACCTACAGATAATTTGCAATCATACCTGTCAAAAGACACCCTTTTAGGGTGCCTCCTAAAAATTTATTAAAGATCTAAAATTATCTACTGAACTGAACCCTTAGCCTCATTTTCTTTTGCAGTACTGTCTGACCACAATATAAATCAGACAATGATTCTCAATAGCCCCAAAATGGCACTTTCTATTTTAACATCCTGAATTTAGAGATCATCTAAAGAATATATTTGATGCATTGAACACCAACGACCGAAAGCCAGATGAATTATGGGAAGATATCAAGAACATTATCCATGAAGAAAGCAAGAGATCATTAAAAAGACAAGAAAAAAA
>NW_006922252.1:943006-953016 GCF_000298275.1 Orycteropus afer afer | reverse complement strand
GAAAGAGGGGGAGGCCTTCAACGAGATGGATTGATACAGTGGCTGCGATGATGGGCTCGAGTATAGCAGGGATTGTGGGGCTGGCGCGGAATCGGGCAGTGTATCGTTCTGCTGTGCATGGGATCGCTATGAGTTGGAAACGACTCCACGGCACTTAACAACAACAATTTTAATGTCCTCTGTAACTTGGACACTTTCTGTCAACACAATGGAAAATAGCCTGAGCTTCTGTGTGTTCAAACCTTCTTCACACTCTTCAATTGTCCTTCTCTTTCACTCTTGCTCTACATACCAAATTACCTTTCTCCATTCTAAACCAAAATAACTAACAGATCTGTCCTGGAGGAAATGCAGCCGAGATGCTCCTTGGAAGCAAGGGTGGCCAGACTTCGTCTCACCTACTCTGGTCATGTTTTCAGAGGGGACCATTCCCTGGAGAAGAATGTCATGCTTGGTAAGATGGAGGGTCAACGAAGGAGGAGAAGACCTTCGACGAGATGGATTGACACAGTGGCTGCGACAAATGGCTCAAGTATATCAAGGATCGTGAAGCTGGCGCAGGATTGGGCAGTGTTTCATTCTGCTGTGCATAGGGTCACTATGAGTCAGAAAAGACTCAACGTCACCTAACAACAACAACAACATTCTAAACCAACCTCCACTGATTGCACCCCTGAACCTGAACCCTCTTTCAACCCAGCCAATCACTCTCCAACATTTCCTCCAGTGGCCGCCTCCACCTCACTGCCATGTTCCTCCTGCCCCTTCTCAGGACCCTGCTCCTTCTGCTTATTTCTCCTTTCCTTACATTCATTATCTAGCCACTCAGCCCATAGCTCCCATCCTTCCCCTTTAGAAGTTACCAGAGCTGAAGGCATCCTCCGTGTTCATGTTCCTTTCTGTGTGTCTGACCTATCCCAAATTGAAAAGTGCCTTGGTTCCTTTTCAACCCACCCCACTACTTGTACCATAGAATTTAAATATATCAGCCAGTCTTACAATTTCACCTAACATGATAATTTTGTCATTTTAACCTCTTCCCTCACCCCAGAGGAAAAGGAGTACATCTGGCTAGCAGCTCAGGCTCATGCAGACAAACTTGACAGATAAGACACAGCTCACCCTTTAGGTTCTGTAACCATCCCTTGGGTTGACCCTAATTGGAACTATTAGATAGATTCCCCAGGCAGATGACACTGGAGCCATATACTCATCTACCTTATTACCAGCTTAAGAAAGATGGCACACAAGGGAATTAACTAGGACAAACTAAAAAAAAAAAAAAAAGTAATGACCCAAGGCCCTAAGGAAAATCTGGCCCTCTTTATAACGTGCCTTATAAACACTTTATAGAAATATACCAACCTTGACCCAACTGATCTCCTTGGTTTTGGCTTTGAAGACTGAGGGTTTCCATACCCTGACAAGGCCCCATCAAGTTCCATCTCAACCACAGAACCAAGGATAATGATGGCAGTGGCAGGTAAGCCTATCTCATTTTCAATAGATAACAGGGCCATTTATTCTGCCCTCCCTAAATTTGCTGGGACACTTGTTCCTTCCTCTATTTCTATTATAAAAGTTAATGAACTTGTACCATGATCACTAGCAATACTTCCTCTCAGTTGCTGTCTCTTGAACACTTCTTTCACATATTATTTTCTTATTCCACCCAGTGCCCTATTCCCATCCTTAACAGAGACATCTTAACCAATTTTCAAACTTCCTTAACCCTATTTCCAGCCTCCTATCTTATTTAACAATCTCTCAGCTACACAACTCTAAGAATTATCTTCTTATTTTCCCACTTACAGGAAATATTCAATCCTCTAGACCAGTAAACGACATCCAGCCAGTTTAAGATCACCCCATCACACCTCTAAAACTTCTAAACTGTGAGAAAATCCCAGCCCCATTTTCTCATTAATCTTAATACAGCTTCTCTCTCTCTCTCTCTCTCTCTCTCTCTGTTACTTCACTCATTATTACTTTACTCCCCTATATGTTAAAACACGACAATTCTAGTTCTACTCTTATACCAACCATTATTTTCAGACAGCCACTCCTTAGCAACAAAAACAGCATTCCAGCTGCAGTTCTTCCAGAACAGATTTATTCATTCTTCTGGCAGTCCAGGGTATTTTCAGTATTATTTACCAACATGACAATTCAGAAGCATCAACTCTTCTTTGTTCTTCCTTACTCATTGTCCAGCTTTCCCATGCTTATGAGGCAATTGAAAACACCATAGCTTGGTATTAGTCCTCAAAGGATTGTAACTTTGCAAAGTGGAGACACATGGGACCAGAGACAATGCCAGGTGTCTCTCCCTGAGCCTTACAGGCTAGGGGTTTTTATAGTAGTTTTTAAGGCCACGATGAACATGACTTCAAAAGACCTTGTGCAGGCAGGTATTCATAAAATCCTGGCCTGGTAGCATAGTGCCTAAGACATTTGACTGCTAATCAGAAGGATGGAGGTTCAAACCCACCAGCCACTCCTTGGAAGGAAGATGAGGCAATCTACTTCCATAGTGATACTGTCTCTGAAACCCAAGAAGTGGTCGCTATGAGTCTGGTCCAACTCCACAGCAGTGAATTTGGTTTTGGTTTTTTGGTTTGTAAAGATCAGGAAGCAGAACAAAGTGTGATAAATTCTTAAGACAGACCTCAGCTTCCTTCAGGCTAAGTGCATGTGCATTCTGAGGTTTGGCCTTGGTTCCAGTCTCTATCTCATCTTGGATTGGCCATCTTAGTTTATGAGGTGGTAAAGGAAGGAAGAGGTGTTCAGGCTCCAAAACTGGTTGACACTGGACACAGATAGTGAGCGGGAAGACATCTCAGTAATGGCCTGTTATCAGGAAATGCCATATAATTAATAAATTTATATTTGTTTTATTAATTTTGCAGTGTTTCTTCCTTAGTCTCATGATCTAAGGAATGTGGTTGCTCTGTCTTGTGTGCTTGCTTCCGTCTCAGTTTTATGATCTTAGGAATGTGGTTGCAAGGGCAGGATTCTTATGGCTATAAGTAGAATGTTTAATTTGAACAAGATTAATATGGGGTTTTAGGTTATGAAATTAGAACACCTACCCACCAGCCACTCCTCGGAAGGAAGGTTGGGCAATCCTACTTCCGTAGTGATACTGCCTCGGAAACCCAAGGAGGGTCTCTATGAGTTGGGACTGACTCGACAGCAAATAACAACAACAACAATCCATCTTCTAGAAATTCTAATCTGTCTATATTATTACATTTCCCCACCAAAGGGACTGTTCTGGTTACCTAGTGCCACTTTGACAAGAATATACTGCAAATAGGATGGCCTTAATAAACAAGTTTGTTCTCTTACAGTCTGGGAGGCTTGAAGTTTAAGTTCAAAGTGCCAAGCTCTAGGGGCTGTGTGAAAGGCCCTCGACCTTGGGCTTCAGCTCTGGCTCTTGCTCCTGGCACACTGAAGCTAGAGGCATCTCTTCACTCAGACAGCTACTGGCTTCTGAGGATAACAAGCCCAAGGTCAACAAATAAAATGGCATAGACCTGATAGTACCAAACCACATGACAGGCCATTAATTCAAGTCCATTTTAAGTCTCAAGGTCAGCAGAGCATGGCAGGTTGCTGAACAATAACATAGGTACATGCAGGGTCCGTGTAGTCCATAACCTAGAGACTATTTTTGAGGTTTCTCCTTATATATAGGAAGAAGACCACATCCCTAAGGCAGCTACTCAGCTGCTTGTGGTAGATACCACCATGGAATTGATTACCAGTCTCATCAAAGGGGATACTAAACCCAGCTGCCCAGCCACTCAACCAGGTCCAGCCAAGTTGACACACATAGTTAACTACCACAGGGACTTTAGGCCAAAATTCTTTTTGGAAACACAGATGAAGGTCTCAGGTCTTCTGTAACTACTTCCTGCTGACTTGGGACAAAAGCCAACCTATACTGTATTGGCACAAAGCCTCTCTATCCTAGCTGTTAAAACCATATATATATATGTATGTATATGTATATATATGAATGTGGAGTAGTTTAAAGTTTGGAATAAAATGCCTCTTCAGCCTTAACTAGGTTAAGGGGAGTAGTCAAAGGCATAGCAGTGTATATAGAGTGGAGGCTTGGTATAATCCCATGTATTAGGTACTGGATAAAGCAGGGTAAAAAAAAATGCCAATGCCAACTCTTATGACACCAGTTGTAAGCAGGAGTAGAAACCAGGATTTTCAGTGAAGAAACAAAGAAGAAAGCCAACTAAAATTTTCACTTGTATCATGGGGCTTAGGTCGTGTCCATGTTTAAAAATCCTGTTTAATGGCTTTTAATCCAGTTTCCACCTCGCTAGTAGCATTTATCCAGGAACTACAAATTTTATATACTCCTGTGTTTGCCAACAAATAATTCAGAGCCAAGCTGTTATCTAGTATGACCTCAACCAAAGAATTTAAGGATGTAGTTTTAGTCTTCAGAGGTTTTTCTGTCCTTAGTGCTAATAAATGAATTAGTGTTATTCAGGATGAAATTATTTGCTGTTTACCCAGGGTTCATATAAACACGTGTTGCATGTGGGAAACAACAGAAAGTCCCAAAATTGTTGGTTAGGGGAGATAACTCTGGGGCACTCAGCTGATAACTGTCACTATGAAGATGAGAAATTAAAGATCATGGTCAGAGAGAAGATACCTGAACACAGTAAGTGATTAATTACACTTGAATTAGTAATGATGATTGAGATGTATGAGTCAGAGTGCAATTGAGAGAGAAATAAGATAATTTAGTACAGGTGCTGCTAGGGAGCTCAACAGTCCTCCATACTTAGGTGTTGTTATTGTTGTTGTTAGGTGTTGTAGAGTCATCTCTGACTCATAGCGACCCTATGCACAGCAGAGTGAAGCACCGCCTGCTCCACAATCCTTGCTATACTTGAGCCCATCGCCACTGTCACTGTGTCTATCCATCTCAGTGAGTGTCTTCCCCTCTTTCATCAACCCTCCACCTTACCAAGCATGACATCCTTCTCCAGTGAATGGTTCCTTCTGACAACATGACAAAATATGTAAGACAAAGTCTGGCCATTCTTGCTTCCAAGGAGTGTTCTGACTGCACTTCCTCCAGGACAGATCTGTTAGTTTTTTTAGCAGTCCATAGTACTTTCAGCATTCTTTGCCAACACCACAACTCAAAAGCATCGACTCTTCTTCAGTCTTCCTTATTTGTTGTCCAGCTCTCACATACATATGGGGTGACTGAAAATACCATGGCTTGTATCAGGTGCACCTTAGTCCTCAAAGGGACATCCTTGCTCTTCAGCATTTGAAAGAGGTCTTTTGCGGCTGACTTACCCAGTGCTATAAATTGCCTGATGTCCTGACTGCTGCTTCCATTGGCAATTATTATAGAATCAAGAAAAGTGAAGTCTTTGATAACATCAATCTTTTCTCAATTTATCATAATGCTGATTATTAGTTCAGTTGTGAGGATTTTTGTTTTCCTTATATTGAGATGTAATCCATACTGCTGACTGCATTCTTTCATCTTCATCAGTAAGTGCTTCAAGTCACCCTTATTTTCAGCAAGCAAAGTTGTGTCTTCAGCATATCACAGGTTTTTAATGATTCTTCCTCCAATCCTGGTGCCATGTTCTTCTTCATATAGTCCAGCTTCTCAGATTATTTGCTCAGCATATAGATTGAATAAGTATGGTGAAAGGATACAACCCTGATGCACTCCTTTCTTGATTTTAAACTATGTGGTGTTCCCTTGTTCTGTTCGAACAACAACCTCCTGGTCTGTGTACAAGTTCCTCATGAGTACAATTAAGTGTTCTAGAATTCCAGTTCTTCTCAATGTTATCCATAATTTGTTTGATTCACACAATCAAATGATTTTGTGTAGTCAGTAAAACACAAATAAACATCTCTCTGGTATTCTTTGTTTGAGCCAAGATCCATCTGATATCAGCAGTAATATCCCCATTCCACATCCTCTTCTGAATCCAGCTTGCATTTCTGGAAATTCTCCATCAATACACTGCTGCAAGTGTTTTAGAATTATCTTTTTAAGATTTTACTAGAATGAAATATCATTGATATTGTTCGATAATTTCCACTTTCTGTGGGATCACCTTTCTTTAGAATGGGTACAAATATGGATCTTTCCCAGTCAGTTGGCCAGGTGGCTGTCTTCCAAATCTCTTGGCATACCTGGGTGAGTGCCTCCAGCAGGGTATCCATTTGTTGAAACATCTCATTGGGTATTCCATCAACTCCTAGAGCTTTGTTCTTTGCCAATTCCTTCATTGCAGCTTTGACTTCTTCCTTCAATGCCATTGGTTCTTGAACATATGCCACCTCCTGAAATGGATGAAGATCAACCAGTTCTTTTTGGTACAGTGACTCTATGTATTCCTTCTGTCTTCTTTTGATAATTTCCTGCATCTTTCAGTATTTTGCCCATTGAATTTTTCAATATTGCCACTCGAGGCTTATTTATTTATTTTTTTTCCCTCTCAGTTCTTTCAGCTTGAGAAATGCTAGGAATGTTCTTCCCTTTTGGTTTTCTAACTCCAAATTTTGCACATTTCATTATAGTAATTGGCTTCTTCTGCTCTTTGAAATCTGTTCAGCTCTTTTATCTTGTCATTTCTTCCATTTGCTTTAACTAGTCTCCACTTAAGGGCACATTTCAGAGGCTCTTCTGACATCCATTTTTGTCTTTTCTTCCTTTCTCATCTTTTTAATGACCTCTTGCTTTCTTCATGGATGACATTCCTGAATCATCACATAATTCTTCTGATTTTCAGTCACTGGTGTTCAATGCATGAAATCTATTCTTTACATCATCTCTAAATTCAAGACAGATATATTCCAGGTCATATCTTGGCTCTCACAGACTTATTTTAATTGTCTTCAACTTCAAGTTGAACTTGCATATGAGCAGTTGATGGTCTATTCCACAATCAGCTCCTGGCCTGGTTTTGGCTGAAGATATCGAGCTTTCCCATCTCCTCTCACTACAGATGTAGTCAATCTGATTCCTATTTACTCCAGCTGGTGAGGTCCACATGTATAGTCACTGTTTATGTTGTTGTAAAAAGGTATTTGCAATGAATAAGTCGTTGGTTTTGAAAAATTTTATTATGTGATTCCCGGTGTTATTTCTGTCACCAAGGCCAAATTTCCAACTACTGGTGATTCTTCTTTGTTTCTAACTTTTGCATTCCTGTCACCAGTGATAAATAACAGATCTTGATTACATGTTCAGTCAAGTTCAGACTGCAGAAGTTGATAAAAATCTTCAATTTCCTCATCTTTGGCTTTGGAGGTTGATACCTATATTTGAATAATAGTAGTATTAACTGGTCTTCCTTGTAGGCATATGGATATTATCCTATCATTGACAACACTGTACTTCAGGAAAGATCTTGAAACATCTTTTGTGACAATGCATGCTATGTTATTCCTCTTCAAATTGTCATTCCTGGCATGGTAGATCATATGGTTGTCTGATTCAAAATAGCCAAAACCAGTCCATTTCAGCTCACTAATGCTTAAGATATCAATCTTTATGCGTTCCATTTCATTTTGACAGCTTCCAATTTTCCTACGTTCATACTTCGTACATTCCATGTTCCAATTATTAATAGATGTTTGCAGCTCTTTCTCTTCAATTTGAGTCTTGCCACATCAGCAAATGGAGGTCCCAAAAGATTTACTTTATCCACATCATTAAGGTCAACTCTACTGTGATGAGGCAGCTCTTTCCCAGTTGTATTTTTTATACTTAATTAAAAAAAAAATTTATTGTGATTTGGGTGAAAATTTACAAAGAAAATTCACTTTCCATACAGCAGTTCACATACACTTTGTCTCATGACATTGACTACAATTCACCACAATGCAACAGCTCCCCTCCCATCTCCTCCTGATAGTTACTTCTTCCCTGTGTCCACCTTCCATGTACTCCTGCCCCTGACCTCCCTCCCTGTGCATAAACAGCCCTCTTTCTGCCAAGATTTTTCTCTCCAAGGAGTGTATTTACCTCAGGTAAATGTTCAACTCATACACCTGTCTTTTGTTTGTCTGGAAGCCACAAGTGTGGGTTAAATTCCAGACCTGAAGGGCAGCTAGGGGCCATAGTCTCAGTGGTTTCACCAGGCTCTGTCAGACCAGCATACTTGTTCCACCCCTTTTTCTTTTCTCCAAATGATTTTGAGTTTTGTTCCACATTGTTCTCCCTCTCTACCAAGGATCTCCTACATAGATTCCCTTCCAAGTGGATGACAATGTTAGCCAGGCACCATCTAGTTCTTCTGGTCTCATAGTCAAATAGGCTGCAGATAGGATGGTGTACCAGTCTCTAGGACTAATTGTTTCCATGAATTTTTGGTTTTCTTCATTATTCTTTGCTCTGGATGAGGAGAGACCCATCATTGGATCTAGATGGCAGCTTGCTAGCTTTCAAGATCCCAGTCACTACTTACCAAAGTAGAAGGTGGAACAATGTTTTGCATAGTATATTATGCCAATTGAGCTTGATGACCCTGCAATTATGGTCCGGAGTCCACAGTTTCCACTATTTGGTCCCTCTGGGTAGCAGGCTATGACTAAGCAGTGACTACAATCTTGCTCCTTGTTGGTTCTTCTATACACCTGGTAATTCTGATCATTCACTTAAACTTATAGGACCATTGTCTGTCAACACTATACATGTTCTTGGACACACTACCCACTTCATGTTGTTGTTGTTATGTGCCGTTGATTCGGACCCAACTCATAGTGACCCCTCCTTGGGTTTCCAAAGCAGTATCACTACGGAAGTAGATTGCTCAACCTTCCTTCTGAGAAGTGGCTGGTGGGTTTGAACCTCCAGCCTCCTGGTTAGCAGTCAAGTGCCTTAGGCACTATGCTACCAGAGCTCCTACCCACTTCATAGACATATCTAATAGTTCAGTTTGTTCAACCATCTGTCCACCCATATACCCACATTTGCCTTCACTGACAACGCAGTACTGTATCTGCAAAAGGGTTCATCTTTGTTGTCTGTAGCACACAAGTACCTCTCTATGTCATTCTCTTCCTCAATGCCACCATATTGATCACTCATATTTGGAATATTGCCCTTCTCTGCACCCAAATCAATACTTGTATCTATCTATCTAACAGTGTTCCCTCTGCTCCCATCCCAGGTAACCAACAAAGAAAATTTCCTTCTATAGATAAAACTTTCATTGACTTTTACAATAGCAGACTAATACAATATTTGTCCTTTAGTGATTGACTTATTTCACTCAATGTAAGGTCCTCCAAGTTCATATACATTATGCGGTGATTTGCAGATTTGGAAGGTTGGGCACTCCTACTTCCGTAGTGATACTGCCTCGGAAACCCAAGGAGGGGTCGCTATGAGTCAGGGCCGACTCAACGGCACATAACAACAACACAACAACATTATTCTTTAGTGTTTCATGGTATTCCATTGTGTGTATGTACCACAGTTTGGTTATCTATTTCTCAGTTGATGGACACCTAGGTTGTTTTCATCTTTTGGCTATTGTAAATAATGCTGTGATAAACGTGGGTGTGCATATATCTCTTCCTCTCATGGCTCTCAGTTCTTTAGGATATACACCTAGTAATGGAATGGCTGGTTCAAATGGTATGTCTATTTCCAACTTTTTAAATAATTGCCATACTGTTTTCCACAATGGTTTTACCATTTTAAAGTCCCACTAGCAGTGTATCAGAGTCCCGATCTGTCCACATCCTTGCCAGCATTTGTTATTCTTTGTATTGTTGAACTTTGCTTCTAGTGTTGGAGCAAGATGGTATCTCATTGTTATTTTGATTTGCATCTCTCTAATAGCTAATGATTGTGAGCATGTCTTCATATGTTTGTTGGCCGCTTGAATATCGTCCTTGGTGAAGTGTCTATTCATGTCTTCTGCCCATTTTTTAATTGGATTGTTTGTCTTTTTTGTTATTGAGGTGTTGGAGTTTTCTATAAATTC
>NW_006922252.1:940954-941454 GCF_000298275.1 Orycteropus afer afer | reverse complement strand
ATTTCTAATTTGATAGCATTATGATATAAGAAGATACTTTGCAGTATTTCAATGTTTTGAAATTTATTAAGGCTTGCTTTATGGCCTAACATATAGTCTATCATAGAAAATGTTCCATTTGCACTGGAGAAGAATGTATATTGTGCTGTTGTTGGGTGAAGTGCTCTTAGATATCTATAAGACCAAGTTGGTGGATTGTATTGTTTAGCACCTCTGCATCTTTGTTGAATTTCCAGTTGTTCTATCATTCAAAGAGAGTGGTGTATTAAAGTCTCCTACTGTGACTGTGGAGTCATCTATTTGGCTTTTCAACTCCTTTAGAGTCTGATTTATGAATTTTGGGGTTTTTTCATTGGGTTCATAGATATTTATTGTGGTTATATCTTCATGTTCAATTGATCCTTTCATCATTATATAATATCTTTCCTTATCTTGTTTGGTGGTTTTTGTCTTAAAATCAATTTGATCAGAAATTAATATTGCCACTCCTGCTCTCTTAC
>NW_006922252.1:938766-940692 GCF_000298275.1 Orycteropus afer afer | reverse complement strand
TTCTATCTTGCAACTCTCTTGACTTCCTCACCATTTAGAAGTTCTGTAACTACACAGTCTTTTCCCTCTTTTTGTTTGTAGTTGTCCTCACTTGCCAATTTATGTCTCTGGTTTCCTGTTTACAATCTTGTAAGCTCATTTTACTTTGGATATGTCTATAGCTGTGGTTTCTGGGTTGTGTCATCTTGTGTATTAATGGTCAGTTGTTATTTACTATTTTTGGTTCTCTGTTCAAAGGACTTCCTTTAGCATCTCTTGCAAGGTTGGTCTGGTTTTAACAAATTCCCTTAGTTTTTTTCTTATCTGGAAATCTACTAATTTAACCATCATATTTGAGGGATAATTTTACCAGGTATTTAATTCTTGGTTGAAAATTTTTCTCTTTCAGGTTTTTATATATACCATCCCATTGCCTTCTCGCTTGCATGATTTCTGCTGAGAAATCAGAGTTTATCCTTACTGGCTGTCATTTGTAAGTAACTTTTTGTTTTTTCCCATCTTTCAGGATTCTGTCTTTGTCTTTGGTTTTGATGAGTTTGATGATAATGTGTCTTGTTTATTTTCTTTTGGGGTCTAGCCTGTTTGGGGTTAGTTGGACTTCCTGAATGGATATATTCTCCTCTTTCATCATACCATGGAAGTTCTCCTCCAACAAATTTTGGAAAATTTCCTCAGTGGTTTTATTTTTTTCCTCCTGTTCTGGAATTCAAGTGACACATAAGTCATTCCTTTTGATGGTATCCCACATGAACCTTAGGCTTTCTTCATTTTGTTTTGATTTTTTTTTTTTTTTTCTGATCAATCCTTTCCAAAGAAGTATTCAGGTATTTGTCTTCAATCTCATTATTTCTGTCTTCCATTGCATCAATTCTGCTCCTTTGCCCTTCCAATGTGTTATCTATTTCTGACTATTTAGTATTAATCTTCTAGATTTCTATCTGTAGATTTAGAATAATTTCTAGTTTTTCATTTATTTTGTCATTTTGCTCTTGTATTTTCTTCCAAAACTCTTCTAGTTTTTTTTCTGTGTTTCCTTTGGTCTGTTTTTCAGTCCTTTGAAGATACCTAAATATAATTGTTTTGAATTCCTTATCAGAGAGTTCCAATGCTGCTTATTCCTCAGGGATGTGTTCAGGGTCTGTATCCTGCTCACTTATTTCTACCCCTTTATTTTGCTTCTTTGTGTGGACTGGGATGGTCTGTTGTCTCCGAGGCATTGTGGCATTGTTGTATTTAGATCTCTGTTAACTATTTGTGAAGAGCAGCCAAGGGTGATTCAGGATCCTCTTGGTGTTTTTTAATCATTGGACTGTTAGTGGAGAAGGAGTTGGTGCCTTTCACTCAGTGAGTGAAGTTGCAGGATATGTGGGTGTAGCTGTGTCTTATGGGGACTGTTGCTGTCTCCCAGTGAGTTATACAAAAATTGCAACTGAATAACCATCAAAAAACTAAAAGCACCAGGACAAAAACTATACCATGTAATCACACAATAACAATAACCAAAAAAAGGAAAAAGAAGAAAAAGAAAAACAAGTAAACCTGCAATTTCTGAGGATACTAAGATAAAAGAAAGGTAGAGAAGGAAACTAATGTAGAAAAAAATGGGAAAAATGCAAAAATGAAAACAAGGAACAAGATTAACCACGAGAAGAAAAGAAAGAAAAAAAAAAATGCAACCAAGAACAGGGAATAGAAAAAAAAAAAAGCTGAAAACTAGGACCTGGGAGGGGAAAAGTAAAGAATAATAGTAGAAAGGAGAAAAGTATTATTAATAATAATAGTTTTAAAACAGATAAAAACACACAAACTAATATCCAGAAAAAAGAAAGATACAAATAAATAAAATTAAAAGAAAAGAAGAAAAAGAAAATGAAAGAAAAAAATCAGGGGAGGGCAGTGCAGGGCACCCAGGCTCTGACAGAGCAC
>NW_006922252.1:928494-938666 GCF_000298275.1 Orycteropus afer afer | reverse complement strand
GGGATGGCTGTAACTCCATTCACCAAGCAGGTGTGGAGTATAAGATTAACAAGGGGAATGTCACACCTTTTCAGCCATCCAGGTCCAGAGTGTCCTTGGGGTTACTTACAAGCAGAATCTATTCTTAAGCCCCTGGAATCTGGGAGAGTACTGTCTCTTTAAATATCTAAAATGATCAAGCTGCTTGTAAACATTCAACATGGCTACACCCTCCGGACAGGCAAAAGTCCACAGCCTAGCCCACCCTCCTCTTCGCTGCTTCTCCTTTTATTCATCAGTCACCAGAGAAGTCTTCCATGCAGTCCCTGGCTAGCAGGGCTGATTTTTAAGTTAATTCTTAGGTCCTACCAGACTCGGCACTCTCCAAGCTGTCTGTGCTGTGCCATCAAGATTGCTCAGGATTGCTGCCGGACCACAGCTCCGTATGTCTCCTTTTTTGGTATTTCCATGCAAATTCTTTTGCTAGTTGGGGTTTAGTCCACTTCTATATCCTTCCTTTCAAGGCTCAGGGGTCCAGGATTATTTTCTGTGTCTGTGACAATTGGTTTCCATTTTCTTTGCCAAAGAGGGTCTGTGCAGTCTTTCTGCCTAGTCCACCATCTTACCAGAAGAGCCCAGTTGTATTTTGAGTACCTTCCAACCTAAGGCATTCATCTTCCTGCAGTATTTCAGACAATGTTTCCAAGCTATTCATATAGTTGCCCAGTAATGTATCAGACAATGTTTCTCTGGTATTCATAAGGTTTTCCCTGGCCAATTATTTGAGAAGTGGATGGCCTCTTCTTTCTCCCTAGTCTGTCTTAGTCTGTAAAGTGTATTGAAACCTGTGCACCATGTGCAACCCTGCTGACTTTTGTAACACAGGTGGCACAGGCTCAAGCCTCACAGCAATGCATAAGTCATCACAGTATGACAAAGCGACAGACAAGTTTGTCTTCTTTAACTGTTGGAAACCTCTCTGCCATCCCCTTACCTCATTCCTACCTGGATCTTGTTACTTTGTGGTCCCTGGAGCTCCCTCCCTTTCCTTCCTCTAGGGGTGGGTACTGTCTGCCACCCTAGACCTAGGTATATAGTGGAAAATCTAACAGTCACTGAGTTTTCTTCCATGGGCTACAACTTTTGAGGTTCTTACTAGGCTTTTGGTAGTTCAATCCCAACCACATGGAAGCACAATAGAATGGTGGTAACTTACAACATTAACCGTGGTGCCTTTTCCTCAACTGACCTCAACATCTTTTGGGATCCCCTTTTTAAATTTTATATAGTAATATGTTCTGCTGTTAGATAAGGTAGCCCCAGTCACTTACATGGAATAGTCTGTGTTACTAGATTTGGAAATATCAGAAATAGGAGTAATGGTTTTATTAAGAGAGAGTTTTATGCCTTAAATGTATAAAACATTGTTTCTATAGTCTCCTTTACTTTATGCCAATGAATAGGACCTATGGGCAGGGTTGCATTTACAAGACAGGTTAAGGTGAAAGAATTTCCAGTCATGACTATTATAGGATGGTCTACTCATCAGAAAAGAAGGCAAATTAAAAAGGGGCACATTGTCAAAACTGTTTCTTGAATGAAAATCATAAATCTTCATTTGGCTCACATATATATGTGTTAGGTGTAGTTGAATTCTTCTTGGAGTCTGTGATCAAATCATTCTCTTTTCCTAGTTCCAGAGCTTGGGTCAGGACCATCATTCAGGTCTTTGTGTTGAAATATTTGGTGGTAAGAGGCCAGCTTCAGTTATCTCATGCAGGTTAGCAATGGTACAGCCTGCTCTTTGTACACCTTCATGATAAGAGCTGCTTCCATTAGTAAGCCATTCTTCCTCAGAGTTTTTGAGAGTCTCCTCTTTTAATTCTGGCTTGATTGAATATACTTCATTAATAACCTCTATGTAGTCATGAAGGAGCTCTGGTGGCATAGTACCTAAGGAATTTGACTACTAACCAGACGGCTGGCAGTTCAAATCCACCAGCCACTCCTTGGAAGGAAAATTGGGAGATCTACTTCTGTGGTGATACTGCCTCAGAAACCCAAGGAGAGGTTGCTGTGAGTTGCATCTGACTCGATAGCAGTGAGGTTTTTTTTTTTTTTTTTGAGTATCCCTTTTTTTTCTGTTTGAATGCCAGCCTTCTTGTCTAAGTAGAGGTTCCTCATGAGCAAAATTAAGTGTTCTGGAATTCCCATTATATGCAATGTTATCCATAATTTGTTATGATCCACATAGTCTAATGCCTTTGTATAATCACTAATAAAACACCAGCAAACATCTTTCTAGTATTCTTTGCTCTCAGCCAACATTCATCTGACATCAGTAATGATATGCCTTGTCCCATGTCCTCTTCTGAATCTAGCTTTCATTTCTGGAAATTCCCTATCAATATACCATTGCAACCATCTTTGAATTATCTTCACCAAATCACTACAGAAATAGATTGCCCAAACTTCCTTCTGAGGAGTGTTCAATGCATTATTCTTCAGATGGTCTCTAAATTGAGGTGGGATATAATCAAGGACATATTTTGGTTCTCATGGACTTGTTTTAATTGTCTTCAGCTTCAACTTGAACTTGTATATAAGCAATTGGTGGTTTATTCCACAATCAGCTCTTGGCCTTGTTTTGGCTGAAGAGATTGAACTTCATAAATAAATTTAATGATTTGTTTCCATCATCAAGGCCATATTTTCCAACTGCCATTGATTCTTTTTTGTTTCCAACATTCGGATTCCAGACACCAATAATCATTCATATATCTTGATTGCACATTTGGTTAATTTGAGGCTGCAAAAGTTTGTATAAATTTTCAATTTTTTCATCTTTGACTTCAGTGGTTGGTGTGTAAGTTTGAATAATAGTATTAACTGGTCTTCTTTGTAGGCATATGGATATTATCCTATCACTGATAGCATTGTGCTTCAGGAGAGATCCTGAACCATTCTTTGTGATGATGAATGTGAAGTCATTCCTCTTCAATTTGTCATTCCAGGCATACTAGACCATATGATTTTCTGATTAAAAATGCTCAGAACCAGTCCATTTCACCTCACAAAAGCCTAATATACTGATCTTTATGCATCCCAATTCATTTTTGACCACTTCTAATTTCCATAGATGCATATTTTCCCACACCTTCACATTATTAATGGATGCTTGCAGCTATTTCTTCCCATTTAGAGTTAAGCCCATCAGCAAATGAAGCTCCCAAAAGCTTTATTCCATCCACTTTGTTAATGTTGCCTCTTCTTTGAGGAGGCAGCTCTTCCTCACTTGTATTTTGAGTGTCTTCCAGCACTATATCAGAAAATGTATCAGAGTTATTCATAAAGTTTTCCAGTAATATATATTTGGCAATGTTTCACTGCTATTTATAAGGTTTTCATTGACCAATTATTTGAGAATTGGATGGTCCCTTTCTTCTTCCAAGTCTATCTTAGTCTGGAAGTTTTGCTGAAACTTGTCCACCAAGGGTGACTCTACTAGTATTTGAGATACTGGTGGCATAGCTTCCAGCTTCACAGCAACATGAAAGTCACTACAGTACAACAAACTGACAGAAGAGTGCTGGCAGATCCTTCTAAAGTGGTTAAATAACAGATATCCTGACCCACATGCCAAAAAAAAAAAAAAAAAATGATGATGGGTTAGATTTGCCAAGCAATCATTCCTATTTATTGGTAAAATTAGATGTCCATATGCATGCACTGCATATAGAAGATGATTTCAGCATACATTGTAACTGTGTGTAGCAATCTGTTGCCACATTACACTCATTTCCCTGATATTTACTGTCAGACTTCATTCACAGATATTTCACAGACAGATGGTTTCTTTCCCTGGCTCAGGAGCCACTTCAAAGTGTCCTGATTCCTGACTAAGTCATGTATTATTCTTCCTTTAGCAAGATTTTACTCCAAGCTGCAGATTTTAAAATAAACTCAAGAATAATGTGAAAGTTACATATTTTTTCAGTTTAAATAACTTGATAAATTTAAGTAATAATGTGGCAACATACTGAAAATTAAATCAAATTAATGCTTCTTCAAGGTGGAGAAATTGCCATCAAAGGGGAGATTGATTAGGACAACTGACAAAAAATGTAGCAAAAATATCCCCAAGAGATTTTTTCATTCACATTACTTTTAAACTAAAACTGTGAGGCATAGCATGTACTGTTGTTCTTCTTAATTTTCACTTATCCAGCCCACACAGCCCTAAATTATTTTAGTATTAGAACTTTTATTCTTTCGTGGTTAGATTTTAGGAGTTACAAGATGCATTAACTTTTTATAGTATAAGTTGAATAATGAAAATAATTTATCTTGGCAAAATAGTTTTCACTGTTATATTAAGTAGCTTAAGCTTGCAGGAACATGAGGGTTTTGAATCAACAGATCTCAAATGTAATATAAATGCTGATGGAAATTATTATAACAATAAGCACAAACTAAAAATTCTGAGTTTTCAATGCCAGTAACACCTTCTATCTCACAGCTTTTGGGCTACATAACTCATTCAGTTTGATCATAAATATTATTTGTAGCTTAGCAAATCACATCTGGAAAGACTGATTTTCTAAATATCTAGTTTTATATATGCTAGGCAATTTTCAGGAGCTCTGGTAGCATCATGCCTAAAGCACTTGATTAGCGAATACTAAGGCTGGTGGCACTTGACTGCTAACCAGAAGGCTGGTGGTTCAAACCCACCAGCCACTCCTCGGAAGGAAGGTTTGGCAATCCTACTTCCGATTGATACTGCCTCGGAAACCCAAGGAGGGGTTGCTATGAGTCGGGGCCCACTCGACGGCACATAACAACAACAACAAGAAGGCTGGTGGTTCAAACCCACCAGCCACTCCTTGGAGGGAAGGTTGGACAATCTACTTCCATAGTGATATAACTCAGAAACCCAAGGAGGGGTCGCTATGAGTCGGGTCTGACTCCACAGCACATAACACCAACAACAGGAAATTTTCATTGATTTTTTATCCCAGATGACACAGATAAATATTTCTCATCTTTGGTGAATATAGTAGAAACTCAAATAATATTAAATTCTATAATTATAAAGGTAGAGCTAATGAGAATATTAAAAAAAAAAAAATCAAATTATGGTTGTTTGTAGCAATATCGGAGCTCTGGTGGCAAAGTAGTTAAAGCCTTTGTCCACTAACCAAAAGGTTGACAATTCAAAGCTATCAGTAGCTCCTTGGGAGAAAGATAAGACAGTTAGCTTCTGTGGAGATTTACAGCTTTAGAAAATCTTTGAGGAAATTCTACTTTGTTCTGTAGGGTCAACACAAATTGGAATTAATTCAATGGCAGTGGGTTTGGTTTGATATGGTAGCAGTATTACTAGCATAGAGATATTCTATTTTCCCATATTTAGAAATATATAAAATATTGGTATTACATCTTTCTCAGGTATGGCTCAAGTGTAGCAAGGATTGTGGAGCTGGCACGGGACTGGGCAGTGTTTCATTCTGGGGTGTTCTCATATGTTGCTATGAGTAGGAGATGACTCCATGGAACCTAACAACAGCATCTTTCTCATCAAAGAAAATACAGATTTTAGAAAGCTTATTTATCTGTTTTCCCCAAATAGGACATACAGTAAAACCAATGGAAGGAACAGCTTTCTTGAATAGATTAGCCTCCATTCATTCTGTTTTGTCATTTGTTACATGATTTTCTCACTGGTCATCATTACATGAATTAGACAACATTTTGTCTATTGTTTAATTCTTATTAAACTCTCCAATCATGTCAATCACTTTCATTTAGGCAACTCTGAAATTTAAACTCTAATCTTTCATTCTTTGATTACATCCTCCTTTTCTTTTAGTAACTCATTCTTCTATAGCTAATAACTGCACTTAAGCACACTGAGACACACACATTTTCACTTTCTCACATCTTATTATCTACTCATATATTTTGCCAACTTTCTGTCTAATTCAGGGTCTAAAGGCCTGAACTAGAAGTACTGGTGTACTTCTCAGAGTTGTAGATAAAAGCAAACATACAAATAGGAAAGATGTAATTCCTTACTCAACTACTATTTAATATTTCTGAGTTCTAAGTCATTTTTCATTCCAGTACAGTAGAGCATCATTTTTCTTTTGCGTCCTCCTCCAGCCCCCAGCAACTCTCCCTTAATTTGAGATTACTAGACAGCTACTGGGAGCTCTGGCAGCATAGTGGCTAAGGCACTTGACTACTAACCAGAAGGCTGGTGGTTCAAATCCTTGGAAGGAAGGTTGGGCAATCTACTTCTGTAGTGATACTGCCTCAGAAACCCAAGGAGGGGTCGCTATGATTCGTGTCTGACTCGATGGCACATAACAACAACAACAACAGACAGCTACTGCTCCCAGAAGTCTTACAATATAAAATAAGAATACTATCAAACTCCTCTTCCACCAACTAGGCACCTGAAAATATAATTTTGATTCTTTGCCTTCTTCCTCACTACCTACCTCTATAGGAATTTTGCTTTGATATTTGCTATTTACTCTCTAGCACATATTGAATCTTTCACTACTGAGTCTCATAACTTTGTCATGCCATTCCTAACTATTTTCTGATTACCATATAACATTTTCACAGGCCTTCCACTTGTCTTATTGATTCTAAGTCCCTAGATTTTCTTTAATTGAAGCCATCTTCAATAATGGTTTATATGGCTACTCTATCTTTCTAACTGGTCTCTTTTCCTCCACTCCAAGTGTCTTTCAATTTGTGTTTCACAAAACTACGAGAATGATGACTTTAGTTTCAAATTGTATGCCATGTCCTTGCAGCAGGAAAGAGAGACAGTTTTTTTTTTTTTTTTAATCCTCATTATACTATAGTCTGGTATGTAGTCTGTCCATCATGGCAGCCATGTTTTCTTCATTCTCCCACATTTGCCATTCATTACTGTCATTATATATAACCACATATATTATTTCTGTTGTATCTCACCTCTATATCTTCCTGTGTATGTCTCTTCCACATGAAATCTGTGACTTTGTCATTTGAGTAAATTCTATCTATACTTTAGTCATGTTAGAAGCAAAACTGCCACTCAGAAAGTTTCTCTGATCCTATATTCTGTTTAATAACACAGAAGAAGATTCATTTCATACTATCAGAGACTCTGAAGTTTATATACCTACACCTCATTTATCGACTCTCTTGTTACCTGACATTTCACATTTAAAGCAATAGTAAAAAAAAAAAAAAAAAAAAAAAAAACTTACTGAATGACTATACAGTGCATTAATGATGTACCTCTGGCAGTAACAAATTCTGAAGTGTGTTAAGTTCAACCCTGGCTATGATGGTTAACATTGTGTATCAACTTGGCTGAGCTGTGGTTGTCAGTGGTTTGGCGGTTATGTAATCATGTATTTTGACAGTTATGTAACTATATAATTTGGCAGTTAAGTTGTTGTTCTGACTCCTAGAGACTCTATGTACAACAGAACAAAACTCGGCAGAGTTCTGAGCCATCCTCACAATCATTGCTGTATTTGAGCCTATTGTTGCAGCCTCTGTGTCACTTTATCTCACAGAGCATCTTCTTCTTTTTCATTATCCACTTTACAAAGCATTTACAAAGCATGATGTCCTTCTTCAGGGACTGTGACCTCCTGATAACATATCTAAGTATATGAGAAATAGTCTCATCATCCTTTCTTCTAAGGAACATTCTGTCTGCAATTTTACCAAGACAGATTAGTTTGTTCTGAAAATCTATGATATTTTCAATATTAAAGGGCATTTTCTGAAGTATTCCTGATTCATTGTCTAGCTTTGTCTTTCATATGAGTTGATAGAAAATACTATGATTTTGATTAGGTACACGTTATTCCTCAAAGAGATATTTTTGCTTTTTAACACTTTAAAGTAGTACTTTGCAGCAGATTTGTTCAATGCAATATATATATATATATATATATATTGACTGCTGCTTCCATAATCATTGATTGTGGATGCAACTTAAATTAATCATTGACAACTTCACTTTTTCTCTAGTTATCACAATATTGATTATTGGTCCAGTGGTGAAGACTTTTGTCTTCTCTATGTTCGTGTGTAATCCATACAGAAGGTCATGGTCTTTGATCTCTATCAGTATGTTTTTCAAATCTTCTTCACTTTCAGCAAGCAAGGTGGTGTCACCTGCATATTGCAAGTTGTTAATGAGTTTTCCTCCAATCCTAATGTTGCACTCTTCTTCATATAGTCCAATTTCTTGGATTATTTTCTCAGCACACAGATTGACTAAGTATGTGAAATCACACAGTACTGATGCACACCTTTCTTGGTTTTGAACCACACAGTATCCCCTTGTTTTGTTTGAATGACTGCCTCTTGGTCTATATATAGATTAGGTTCCGCATGAGGAAAATTAAATGTTCTAGAACTCCCATTCTTTAGTTGCTATGATGGACACTGTTTAATGCCTTTGCATAGGCAATAAGACATAGGTAAACATGTTTTTGGTATTCTCTGGTTTCAGTCAAGATTCACCTGGCATTAGTAATGATATTCCTCATTCCACATCCTCTTCTGAATCTGGCTTAAATTTCTGGCAGTTCACAGTCAATGTGCTGCTGTAACTTTTTAAAATAGCTTCAGTAAAAGTTTATTTGTTTGTGATGTTAATAACATTGTTAGATAATTTCTAAATTCTGTTGGATTACCTTTCTTTGGAATGGGTACAGATATGAATCTTAATCTTTTTCATTTGATTGCCAGGTATATCTCTTCCAAATTTTTGGCTTAAATGAGTGAGCACCTACCTCCAGGATTGCATTTGTTTGTTGAAACATATTAATTAAGATTCTGTCTTTTATGTTATGTAACTCTGTAATTTGGCAGTTACATAATGATATAGTCATTTTCCATTTTGTGATTTGATATAGCCATCCTCGGTTTTCTCATAGCATTGATTTTCATATAACAAAGTCTTTGGAAGCTAGTCACATTGATAAGTGAAGAAAATGAACTGGTCTTTGGAAGAAGCTAAACTTGTTGATAAGGAAGTAGTGGGTCTGCAATCAAGGACCTTCTTTCAAAAAATACTTACAAAATAACAAACTCAAAAGAAGGTGCAATGAAAACAAACATTTGCAAACTATCAAATACTACAAACATTTAGTCTACTGTATTGCATCTGCATATGACAATAATCTTATAATGTGTTTCAATAAGAAGAACAGAAAAATAATTAAGAATCTCTTTCTGGAAATATTAGCCTTGGTATATTAAAAAAATTTCCTACTTTACAATTTGGAATTAGTTAAGTCAGATAAATTTTTAATACCATTTGTCAAATTTGTGACTTTTTTCATGTTTCTTTTAAATATAAGTTGATATAATTCATAATATGTGTGATAAAACTGCTAGACTCGTTTTTCCATGTCAGGAAAATGGGTGAGTTGGCACAGTGAAGAGGATGTATTATATTTGCAGCCATCAAAACTAAATATATTTCAAACTCTGCTTTCTTTTTCCAGATCTCCAAATATATCTGTGGTCTCAGCAATGCTACCTTTGATGAAAGGATGGGTGTCTGAAAGAAATCTGAGTTGGAAAAAAAAACAGTGGTCTTACTGTTGTGGTTTAGATGTCTTTCTTCTGTATATTTTACAAGCACATGTGCTCATGCAAACACATTTCTAGAACACCAACAAACGGCCTTAAAATGGCTCATGTTAATGAGAGATCCTGAAGTTTAAGCCTCATTAGGTTCAATATAAATAATCTTGCATATAATCCTATTATATTTTTCCAAATTTCCCCAAACATTTTTTAAGTTATTTTCCTGGTGTCGTTATATTCTGTTTATCTGTTTCTTCACTGCCATGTTGTCTAGGCCTATCAAAGTATGTAACACATAGATGTTGATAGAAAAAAAGAAAAAAAAAAGTTTATAATTTTGACAATGTAGAAAATGATAAACATTTGTACATGAAATAACAAAATAATATATGTGTATATATAAGGGAGCTCTGGTAGCATAGTGCCTAAGGCACTTGACTGCTAACCAGAAGGCTGGCGGTTCAAACCCACCAGGCACTCCTCGGAAGGAAGGTTGGGCAATCCTACTTCCGTAGTGATACTGAATTGGAAAACCCAAGGAGGGGTCGCTATGAGTCGGGGCCGACTCGACG
>NW_006922252.1:927461-928145 GCF_000298275.1 Orycteropus afer afer | reverse complement strand
AAATGACTAATAATTTTATTATAAAATTTTCAACTTCTCTATTTAACAACTTAATGTGATTAAACTAACAGTGTGGTATTTACATGTATTTTACACAACTTCAAAGAGATGTAACTAAATACGTAATTATTTTTATGGAGAAATGAATGTTTATAAGAAGTGTAGATTGAGAAACATCTTTATTGAGATAATTTGAAAAGATGAATTTACTACAGTGGAAAAAGCAAAAAGAATTTACAATTCAGTGGAAATACAAATATTTAACTTAAGTGATACTTATTTTTTAAATTTTATTCTTATTACTAATTTGACAATATTATGAAGAAAAAATCCAACAAGCTACAGAAGTGTGCCTAACCTCTTCTTAGTGGTCATAGGACAGAAAATGCATAAAATTTAACCAGATGATAAGACAAGATAAAGACATTCCAGAGAGAGAGAAAATGTGCAAAATCCCTCAAGTTGGAAGGAAAATGATGTATCAAGAAAGTAAAGAAGGGAGTTCCGGCAAGATGGCGGACTAGGCAGAAGGATTGCACACACCCTCTTCAACAAAGAAAAGGGAAACCAATTAACACAGACACAGAAGATAATTTTGGACCCCTGAGCATTGAAGGGAAGGATACAGAATTGGACTAAACCCCAATTAGCTGAAGAATTTGCGTGAAAATACCAAAAAAAGGA
>NW_006922252.1:916614-921445 GCF_000298275.1 Orycteropus afer afer | reverse complement strand
CCTGGAAGGCAGAGGTGAAGCCCATGGTTGAGGTTCCTCCACCTAGTCCCTAGAGCTGGCATTCTGAACTTAGACTTCTTGTCCATTCTTCCCCTGGAGCTGGCACTCTGAATTTGAGAGGGAGCTCTGGTGGCATAGTGCCTAAGATGTCTGACTGCTAACCAGAAGGCTAGTGGTTCAAACCCACAAGCCACTTCTCGGAAGGAAGGTTGGGCAATCTACTTCCATAGTGATACTGCCTCAGAAACCCAAGGAGGGGCTGCTATGAGTCAGATCTGATTCGACAGCAGTGGAAACTATAAGAGAACACATTTCTGTTTGTTAAAGCCATCCGCTTGTGGTATTACTATTACAGCAGCACTAGAGAAGACACCACACATTCTATATCTCCTCCTTTTACTGACTCACGTTCTTCCTCTGTTGTTCCAGATGAATAAGGAGTAACTACTGTGCCCTGGAGCTCTGGTAGCATAGTGCCTAAGGCACTTGGCTCCTAACCAGAAGGAGGTGGTTCAAACCCACCAGCCACTCCTCGGAAGGAAGGTTGGGCAATCTACTTCTGTAGTGATACTGCCTCGGAAACCCAAGGAGGGGTTGTTATGAGTCAGGACCGACTTGACGGCACATAACAACAACAGCAACAACAATCATGAGGATCAAGCACAGTGCTTACTTATTCCAGAGTTAGGTACTTCGGTTCCCCCCAGCCTGCTGAATTAGTCAAAAATGCCTTCTCTGTTAGAAACCAAGGTTAGACCATTTATTTCTGACTACGAAACGGTCCCATATCAACAACCTCTGCTTATTCATTTCGTCTCCAAGTACAACGTACATGGGATATGTTGTCCTTCTCTCTTGAGCTGTGAGTATATGTCACTAATAAAGTGCTGTTAATCTCATCTGTCCAGAGATAGATATTGGGTGCTTATCCACCACCTTGACTCTATGGCATTAATAAGCTTAAAAGGAGGTGATCAAAATAGTTAACACATTTTTTAAAGCTATATATATATATATATATATATATATATATATATATATATAATAAGAGTATAATTGGAAGTAGAACTGGAACTTAACTTAGACTAGAGGAGATATGCTAATGCTTGGACAAGGTTGGTGACAGTGAAGATGGGGAAAAGAAGATATTCCAAGATCTATATTTTAGAGGTAAAGTCGGCAAATCTTGTTTACAGATTGGAAGTTAAGGGAGGGTGAAGAATAGGAAATTATCAAGTGTGATTAACTGATGTTTAACTTAACCACCTGTGTATAGTGGTATTTAAAGAGGTCGGGCTGAGCAACATCATGTACTGGGTGGAAAATCAAGAGCTTAAAATTTAACATATATAGTTTTAAGTGCTTGTGAGTTATTCAAGATTACATGTTAAGAAGTCAACTTGCTGTCATTTACATCAAAATGGACCAAGGAGCCTTGTGCCATTAGAGAGTAGAGAAAATAATTTTGACAACAGCAGCAACAATAGCAACAACAACAAAACACCCAATTAAATGAAGTAGATTTAGAAAGAAAGAAATCCTATAGGGCAGAATAGACCTGTCCCATAAAATATCCAAGGCTGTAAATCTTTACAGAAGTAGACTGCCTCATCTTTCTCCCTCAAACTGGCTGATGGGTTTGAACAGCCAACCTTTTGGTTAGCAGTCTGATGTTTTTAACCACAGTGCCACAAGAGCTTGTTGGTCTTGACAAGTACCTTTTAAATGATCTAATGGAGCATAATAAGTGTCAGAGGTGAGTAGAAGCGAGTCTTAAGTAGGGGAGAGTGAAAAGTGGATGAAGCAGCAATGGACAGAGAATGTACTATAGACGGGGGGCTACCTGAATAGTAGTGGTGGTCTGAGGTAGTGAGAAGCATAGATGTACCTGATGGCAAATCATTATATGAACTTCTCTTACCACCCCACCCCCACCTCCAAAAAATATCACAGCCATCAAGTCGATTCAGGCTCACAGCAACCCTGTAGAACATAGTAGAATTGCCCCATAGTTTCCAAAGCTGTTAATCTGTGTGGAAGCATATTGTCTCATCTTTCTCCTATGGACCATTGGTGGGTTTGAACCATCAACTTTCTTGCTAGCAGCCAAATGACTTAACAACTGCACTTCAATAACTCCTATAGTAATATGGACAATCTTTTAATGCCAAAGACCCATCAGGCACAAACACGTACTCTGACAAATTCAGACTTATTGACTCTATGTATTGAGGGAGGCCACTCAAGGGGAACCATAGATTGTGCCTCAGCAAGGAGAAGTAGGGAAGCACATCTTGTAGGGCTTGAGGTCCCTATGAGGAATTCTGAGGAGAGAACTGATAGAAGCATGGACCAGTTGCTTTTTCTGAGGTGGGAGTAGGAAAAGGGGGGTTAAGTCAAGATTGGTTCCTGTCAAGAGGAGAGGGTGTCTTTACAATTCAATATATTCAGTAAGAGATGTGTATAACAAGGTGGTTCGGGAGCATCACTGGTAAAAAACAGTAGTTACTCAAAGAGGTAGTTGTTTTGTCATTTTACAGCTGCTGCATGACCTAGGAAGAAGAAATATTTCCTGTTAATGGTGTAACTGGCTTTACCTGTATCTGTCTCCTATTCCAGATGATGGCAGGGTAGGTTTTTTTCTTTTTCAGTCTAAGTTGATTTTTACTTTATCAATCTGAGATATATTTTAACTCTTTTTGAATCAGGTGAACTGGTCATGTTAATAGGCATGATTGCTTTAGGTATAAAACCAGAAAAGCATACCTACTATCAAGCATTATGGGAAGCAGGTACTTAGCAAATATCTTTATTTCTTTAACAACAGGGACCATACTGATCATGATGCTATTCACCATTCTGTACTCTCTGCTCTTTGAAACAGAAATTCTTCTTACAGATATCAGTCCTGATCAATCATGTCATCATGTACCGAAAGATTTTATAAAAAAGATATTCATCAACACATTGTTTACATTAACCAGATTTCATTTAAGTTCATTCTGTATCTGAGACTTAAAAGAGATTATCTTAAACTCTTTTTATTTTAAGCCTATATATTTCAATAAAATTGACTTTTCTTAACCAGTTTTTTACTATCTCAAAATTTTTACTATATTCCCTTGGTCACTCATGGGGCTGAGTGTCTACCTTTAATGAAGTTTATATATATATGTATAACCTCACTGTCATCAAGTTAATTCCAACTCATAGCAACCCACATTGGGTTTCCAAGGCTATAAATCTTTACGGAAGCAGACTGCCCCATCTTTCTTCCACAAACCCACTGATGGGTTTGAATCAGCAACCTTTTGGTTAGCAGCCAAATGCTTGACCACTATACCAGCAGAGCTCTTATCAAATACATACAGTATCTTAAATCTCTCCTCTCCTCTCTGCTACATAAAAAGGCAGATCCCATTTATCTTCTTCACCATTTTTGTTAAAGTACATTGATATGTTCATAGTAGGCTTTCAAAGGGTTTGGAGAGGAGCTCTCGTTGGTCTAGTGATTAAGACATTTGACAGCTAACCACAAGGCTGGTGGTTCAAACCCACCAGCCACTCCTCAGAAGGAAGTTGGGGCAATCTACTTCTATAGGGATACTTCCTAGGAAATCCAAGGAGGGGTTGCGATGAGTTGGATCTGAGTCAATGGCAGTGAGTTTGGTTTAATTTTTGAAGAGTTTGGAGCAGTTTGATTTATTTTATTCATCCAAGTTATTTGAAATGTTTTTTCTTGTTCTTGAATGTTTTTCCACCTCGGTATCAGCAAACATTCTCACACCCTCACTCTAAAGACTCCTGTTGTTGTAGGGTGCAGTTGAGTCGGCATTGACTCATACCTACCCTAAGTACAACAGAACGAAACACTGCATGATCCTGTGCCAGCCCCACAATCTTTGCTATACCTGAGCCCATTTTTGCACTCATTTTATCAATCCATCTCATTGAGGGCCTTCCCTTTCTTCACAGACCCTCCACTTTAACAAGCATGATATCCTTTTCCAGGGAATTTTGTCTTCTGACAACATGACCAGAGGTGAGATGAAGTCTGGCCATTCTTGTTTCCAAGATGCATGCTAGTTACACTTATTCCAGGACAGATTTTTTTTTTCATTCTTTGGCAGTCAATGGTACTTTCAGTATTCTTTGCCAGCACCATAACCCAAAAACATCAACTTTTCTTCAGTCTTCCTTGTTCACTGTTCAGCTCTCACATGCATGTGAGGTGACTGAAAATACCATGGTTTGGGTTAGGTGTGCCTTAGTCTTCAAAGAGATATCTTTGCTCTTGAGCACTTTAAAGGGGTCTTTTGCAGCAGATTTGCCCAGTGGAATACATTGTCTGGTGTCTTCACTGCTGCTTCCATTGGTGTTGATTGTGGAAACAAGTAATATGAAATCTTTAACAACTTCAAACTTGTCCAGTTCTGAGGATTTTCATTTTCTTTGTGTTGAGACGTAATCCATATGCAGACTGAAGTCTTTAATCTTCATCAGTAAGTTCTTCAATTCATCCTCACTTTCAGCAAGCAAAGTTGTTTCATCTGCATATCATGGGTTATTAATGAATCTTCCTCCAATCCTGATGCCACTCTTTTCTTCATATAGTTCAGCTTCTTGGATTATTTGTTCAGCATAAAAATTCTGTGATAGTTGAAGATGTGTCAACTTGGCTGGACTCCAGTTGTGAGTGGTGGTTCCCATGATGGATCACATGACTGAGTTCTGAGCGGCCGGTCTGCCCAAGGGGAGTTTCCCCAGGGGTGTGGCCTACCTGCAATGCTATCCCAAGGACAAGCTGGAAGAACGGCATTCCAGACTATAT
>NW_006922252.1:908076-910958 GCF_000298275.1 Orycteropus afer afer | reverse complement strand
GAGTGAGCGGCTCGCTGCTCGCCCTGGAGGTTTCGGATTCATCCTTTGTTGGGAATAGTATCCAGCGTGCTGCGTGCCAGCTTGAACTCCTCTCTGCCGTGCGTGTGAAAGCCAGGCGGCTCCGGGCCTCATCCCCTCCAGAGACGAACTTTGTGGCTTGAACTCCTCTGCCATGCGTGCGAAAGCCAGGCGGCTCCAGGCCCCATCCCCCTCCAGAGACGAACTTTTCAGCTTGAACTTGTTGGCTTCTACACGCTTGTGAGCCATTTACCTAAGATAAATCTCTCTCTCTCTCTCTTTCTCTCTCTATAAATATATATATATATATACAATTTGCTGGTTTTTGTGTTTCTCTAGAGAACCCAATCCAACACATTGAATAAGTATGGGAAAAGGACATAACCCTGATACACTCCCTTCCTGATTTTAAACCATGCAGTATCCCCTTGTTCTGTTCATATGACAGTCTTGTGGTCTATGTATAGTCCTCATGAGCACAATCAGGTGTTCTGGAATTCCAAGTTTTCTCAATGTTATCCATTATTTTTTATGATCCACGCAATCAAATGATTTTGCACAGTCAATAATACACAAGTAAACATCTTCCTGGTTTTCTTTATTTTCAGCCAAAATCCATACTTCAGCAACAGTATCCCTCATTCCACATCCTCTTCTAAATCCAGCTTGCAGTTCTGGGAGTTCTCTGTCAATATACTACTGCAACCATTTTTTTAATTATCTTCAGTAAGATTTTATTGTAAATGATATTAATGATTTTTTCAATAATATCCACATTCTGTTGGGTCACCTTTCTTTGGAATGGGTATGAATATGAATCTTTTCCAGTCAGTTGGTGAGATAGCTATCTTCCAAATTTCTTGGCATAGACAAGGGAGTGCCTCCAGTGTGACAACCATTTGTTGAAACATCTTAATGGGTATTCCATCAATTACTGGAGCCTTGTTCTTTGCCAAGTCCTTCAGTGCAGCTTTGACCTCTTCCATGAATACCATTGGTTCTTGATCATATGCCACCTGCTGAAATGGATGAACATTATCTAATTCTTTTTGGTACAATTACTCTGTGTATTCCTTCCATCTTCTTTTGATGTTTCCTTCATCATTCAATATTCTTCTCATAAAATCTTTCAATATTGCAAGTCGAGGCTTGAATTTTTTCTTCAGTTCTTTCACCATGAGAAATGGTGAGTGTGTTATTCCTTTTTGGTTTTCTAACTCCAAGTTTTTATGCATTTCATTGTAATAATTGACTGTCTTCTCAAGCTGTTCTTTGAAATCTTCTGATCAGTTCTTTTGCCATTTCCTCTATTTGCTTCAACTACTCTCTGCTCAAGTTTCATAGTTTTTTCCAACATCCATTTTAGACCTTTTTTCCTTTCCTGTCTTTTTAACGACCTTCTGCTTTCTACATGGATGATGTTATTCATGTCATCCCACAATTTTTCTAGTTTTCAGTCATTGGTGTTCAGTGCACCAAATCTATTATTTAAATGGATTCTAAGTTCAGGAGGGATACAATCAAAGACATATTTTGGCTCTTGTGGATTTGTGTTAATTATCTTTAACTTCAACTTCAACTTGCATATAAGCAGTTGATCATCTGTTCACGTAAGATCCTGGCCTTGTTGTGGCTGAAGACATTAAGCTTCTCCATTGCCTCTTTCCACAGATGCAGTCGATCTGATTCTGGTGTAATCCATCTGGAGAAGACCATGTGTCTAGCTGTCCTTTGTGTTGTTGCAAAAAACGTATTTGCAATGAATAAGTTATTGGTCTTGCAAAATTCTATCATGCAGTGTCCAGCATTATTTCTATTGCTGAGGCCATATTTTCCAACTACCAGTGATCCTTTCCTGTTTCCAGCTTTTGTATTCCAATCACCAGTGATAATCAACACATTTTGACTGAATGTTTGATCAATTGCAGACTGCAGAATTTGGTAAAATGTTAAATTTCCTCATTTTTGGCTTTGGTAGTTGGTGCATAAATTTGAATAATAGTAGTATTAACTGGTCTTCCTTGTAAGCATATGGATATTATCCTATCACTGACATTATTGCACTTCAGTATAGATCTTAAAACATTCTTTGTGATGATGAATGCCACACCATTCCTCTTCAATTTGTCACTCCCAGCAAGGTAGATTATATGGTTGTCTTATTCAACATGGTCAAAACCTGTCCATTTCAGGTAGCTAATGCCTAGAGTATTGATCTTTATGCATTCTGTTTCATTTTTGACAACTTCCAATTTTCCTAGATTCATACTTCATACACTCCATGTTCTGATTATTAATGGACGTTTACAGCTCTTTCTATCCATTTTAAGTCATACCACATCAGCAAAGGGAGGTCCAAAAAACTTTACTTCTATCCACATCATTAAATTCTTCTCTATTCTGTGAAGACAATACTTCCCTAGTTATATTTTGAGTGTCTTGTGACCTTAAGGGCTCTTCTTCTAGTATTATATCAGACAGTGCTTCAGGTCTATTCATGAAGTTTTCTAGTAATGTGTCACACAGTGTTTCACTGTTGTTCACAAGGTTTTTACTGGCCTTCCCTCTTCTAAATCTGTCTTAAATTGTAAGTTCCACTGGAACCTGGCCACTAGAGGTGATCCTACTGGCATTTGAAATACCGGTGGCACAGCCTCCAGCCTCACAGTAACACACAAGCCACCATAGTAGGAAAAATTGGCAGATGACTGGTGGTAAAGACTCCTAGATCCTCTAATTTTCCTCTAGACTAGTCAACCCTATGGTGCAAACAACTGCAAAAAGTCTGTGGATAGAAAACCATGAATTTGTTCAATTTTGTGGAAAAATACAGTTTTAATTTTTTTGTTGTTTACTAATTTCAG
>NW_006922252.1:896444-902307 GCF_000298275.1 Orycteropus afer afer | reverse complement strand
TTATCTTCTGTGTCTGTGTTAATTGGTTTCCCTTTTCTTTGTTGAAGAGGGTCTGTGAAATGCTTCTGCCTAGTCCGCCATCTTGCCGGAACCGCCAATAGACATTTAAGGCACTTTTTTGCTATATTAATAATGTTGTGGAAATCTGAAATACTGTTTACCTTGTTACATGTTTGAAACTATGTGATTAAACTCAAAGCTACATTGATTTAGAAAGTCCATATATTTCACTACAATGGTCTCCTTATAGTTTTATGTATATTTCAGTTTATATATTTAATCTTACTTATTTTATTCATTTGAAAGCATTGTTGTGAGAATAATCCACTGCCACTGAGTCAATTCTGACTCCTAGCAATTTCCATTGGGTTTCTAAGGCTGTGAATCTTTACAGAAACAGATTGCCTCAGCCTTCTTCTACAGTGCAGCTGATGGGTGTGAATTACTGACCTTTTGGTTAACAGGCATATGATTGAACCACTGTACCACTGTTGTTGTTGTTGTTATGTGGTGTCGAGTTGGACATAGCTACCCCTCCTTGGGTTTCTGAGGCAGTTATCACTACAGAAGTAGATTGCCCAACCTTCCTTCTGAGGCGTGGCTGGTGGGTTTGAACCATCAGCCTTCTGGTTATCAGTCAAGTGCCTTAGGAACTGTGCTACCAGAGCTCTTATTACACCCTCCTTATAGAAAGAGTAGCTCCATTTTATTTTCATGATATTATCATTCAAGCAGACAAGATGATTCTACATGGTTTAATATCAGAGAAGGTTTGCATTAGGATTGAATCCTTTACTATACTTATTCAATATGTATGCTGAGAAAATAATCATAGAAATTGGACTATAGTTAGAAGAAATTGGCATCAGGATTGGAGAAAGATTCATTTAAAAAAAAAAAAAAAACCTGATATGCAGATGATACAACCTTTGGTTGCTAAAAGCAAACAGCATTTAAAGCGCTTACTGATGATCAAAGGTGTTCCTCAGTATGGATTACACCTCAACAAAAAGAAAAGAAACACAAGTTGACCAATTAACAACTTCATGATGAATTGAGACTACATGGAAGGTGTCAACGATTTCATTTTACTTGAATCCTTAATTAACATCCATAGAAGCAGCAGTTAAGAAATCAAATAATGTATTGCATTGGGCAAATCTGCCTAAATAAATAAATAAATTCCTCTTTAAAGTGTTAAAAAGCAAAAATATATTTTTGAAGACTAAGGTGTGTCTGACCAAAGCCAGGATATTTTCAATTATCTCATATGCATGTGAAAATTGGACAGTAAATTAGGAAGACTGAGAAATAATTGATGCATTTGAATTATGGTGTTGGAGAAGAATATTAAATAAGCCAGGGAGGGATTCCAGAAAAATGAACAAATGTCTTAGAAGAAATACAAGGAGACTGATGCTTAGAGGGGAGGATGGTGAGACTTTGTCTCATTTACTTTGGGTGTGTTATCAAGATGTACCAGTTCCTGGAGAGTGGTATCATGGTTGGTAAGGTAAATGATCAGCAAAAAGAAGAAGATCCTTAAAAAGATGAATTGACAGTGACTCAGACGTAGCCACAACTGTAAAAGTGGTGCAACACTGGGCTGTGTTTCATTCTCTTGTACATAGGGTCATCGCTGTGAGTTGTAACAGATTTGACAACACCTAACAACAACATCTTGGCACATTGGTTATATCATAAACCTATGGTAGCATAGGAGCTCTGGTAGCATAGTGGCTAAAGTACTTGACTGCTAACCAGAAGGCTGGCGGTTCAAACCCACCAGCCACTCCTCGGAAGGAAGGTTGGGCAATCCTACTTCCGTAGTGATACTGCCTTGGAAACCCAAGGAGGTGTCACTATGAGTCGGGGCCGACTCGACGGCACATAACAATAACATAACGTGGTAGCATAGTGGCTAAAGCACTTGACTGCTAACCAGAAGGCTGGCGGTTCAAACCCACCAGCCATTCCTCAGAAGGAAGGTTGGGCAATCCTACTTCCGTAGTGATACTGCCTCGGAAACCCAAGGAGGGGTCGCTATGAGTCGGGGCCGACTCGACGGCACACAACAACAACAACAACATGATATATCAAATCCCTCCTATGATATGGAGTGATTTAAGTTTCCTTAAATAGAGTGAACTTTCCCAGTGTCAAACACTTTGGGAAGAAATTGATCATGGCACATATAATATAAATTGTAGCTCTAGATTAGCTTCTTTCTTAATTCTATGAACAACTGAGTTTAGGTTCTGAGAAAAATAGCAACACTTTCCTGTGGAGACAAACAGGGATCCAAGTTAGACAGTGCTGCTTAAGGAATATTAAGCCAAACCTTATTCAGTGGAATCTGGGGATAATCCCATCCATAAATTTCCATAAGTCACATGCTATCTCATATTCCCTTGAGTAATCTAGGAGATCTGGTGGTTTAGAGGTTAAGGAATTTAGCTGCTAACCAAAAGGTCAGTTGTTCAAACCCACCAGCTGCTCTGTGGAAGGAAGATGGGGCAATCTGCTTCTGTGAAGATTTACAGCCTTAAAAACTCAATAGGGGTTACTATGAGTCAGAATAGACTGAATAGCAGTGAGGTATAGTAATCTACATTTCTTGAATGACTGGGAAGCCCCCAGAGGTCATTGTTTACTCTCTCAAAATTAGATTATTAGACAAACACAAAAATATTGTGTGATTTATGATATTATGTAAATATATATTCTAAATCTAATTTAAAAAAAAATTATCAAATTTGGACTGATTAAATTATATTCATACTATATTAAAATTATAAAATGATTCAGGAAATGTTATATATATACATATATATATATATATATATATATATATATGTATGTATGTATGTATGACATGCACTCTAGTGGTGCAGTTGTTAAAGTGCTCATATGCTAACTGTAAGTTTGGCATTTTGAACCCACCAGCTACTCCATGAGAGAAAGATGTGACAATCTGATTCCTTAAATATTATAGCCTTGGAAATTCTATACAGCAGTTCTACTCTGCCCTATAAGATCACTGTGAGTCAAGCACAGGGCAGTGAGTTTGATTTTTATATATTACATCATTCCAGCAGGAGCAGAGCATTTCTACCAAGAGAAACTAGACAAAATGTCCATCCTAGCTTGGAAAATGTTTTCAAATGTGTGAAGTGCTTTCAAACGTATTTAAGGAGAATTGCTTAGCTGATAATTGAAAAGTTGGTGTTTCAAAGTCACCATCCACTCTAGGAGAGAAAAATGTGACAGTCTGCTTCCATAAAGATTATAGCCTTGGAAACCCTTTTGGGAAGTTTTAGTCTATCTTACAGTCACTCATTATGAGTTAGAATCAACTCAGCAGAAGTGGGTTTAATTTTGTTTGTTTTTAAATATTTATTTAATGATTACTAAGTGTGATAGTTCCTAAGGCACTTGACTGCTCACCAGAAGGCTGGCAGTTCAAACCCACCAGCCACTCCTTGGAAGGAAGTTTGGGCAATCCTACTTCCATAGTGATACTGCCTTGGAAACCCAAGGAGGGGTCGCTATGAGTCAGGGGCCAACTCGATGGCAAACAACAACAACAACAACAGCAAAGTGTGATAGTTGGAGCTGTGTGTCAACTTGGCTGGACCCCAGTTCTGTGTGGTTGTTCCCATGATGGGATCAGATGACTATGTTCTGAGTGGCCAATCTGCCCAAGGGGAGTTTCCCTAGGGGTGTGGCCTGCTTCCAAGATATCCAGGGACATCCTGGGGAGAGAGACATTCTTTGAGGAATTGGGACCCTGGTGTGCTGACTACAACCTTTCATGGGTGAACAGCCCACTGCTCGGCCTGGAGATCTTGGATTCGTCTTTTGTTGGAATCAACAACCTGTGTACTGCCTGCCAGCCTTGAATTCCTCGGCCCTCTGTGCTTGTGGAAGCTAAGGCTGCCACCAGCCCGACATTTCCCTCAGGGACTTTGGACTTGCCGGCTTCTATATGTTTGTGAGCCATTTTCCTAAGATAATTTTTTTTTTTTTCTCTCTCTCTCTCTATATATATGTACACACTTTGCTGGTTTTTGTGTTTCTCTAGAGAACCTAATCTAACACACTAAGTTTGGGGAAATTATTTAACCTGAGCATGCTTCACTTTACCTACCTGTAAAATTTTTGCAATGATAGTACTCTTTATTCATAGAGCTCTAATGATAATAGCTAAATTAATATAGAAAAGATTACTAAAACCAAAACCAAACCCACTGCTGTTGAGTTGGATCCAACTCATAGTGGAGTCAGATCCAAGTCATAACGACCCCTCGTTGGGTTTCTGAGGCAGTATCACTATGGAAGTAGATGGCCCAACCTTCCTTCTGAGGAGTGGCTGGTGGGTTTGAACTGCTAGCCCTCTGGTTAGCAGTCAAATGCCTTAGGCATTATGCCACCAGAGCTCCTAATAAAGAGTACAATGACTTGCGTATATATGGCAAGCACTCAACATTTTAGTTTCTGTTTCAATTGTTGTAATTGTTACCTGATCCTCTCAAATGTGTAGGCAGAGAAGTATGTATCTATGGAATATATTTTTTAAGGAAGTAGATGATAGATAGATAAATAGACAGACAGACAGACAGATGAGGTTAGCCTATTTTTTTTTTTTTAATCAATGAGAAAAGAAAAAATTACTTCTATCTGAAATGGTACCATTCATTTGTATAACATTAAGTATTGTTTTTCCTTCATGCCAGTCTTTTACATAACTACCTGAACAAATATTTTTTTTTTCCCCTGATATTAAGGGAGAGGTAAAACCCCATAGTTGATAGGTTGTTGTTAGGTGCCGTCAAGTCAATTCCAACTCATAGTGCCCCTAGGTACAACATAACGAATCCTTGCCTGTCCCAGCACCATCCTCACAATCATTGTTATCTTTTAGCCAATTGTAGCCCTTTTTTATTTGATCCTCCACTCTACCAAGGATGATATCCTTCTCCAGGGACTGGTCGTTCCTGACACCATAAATAAATATGAGAGGTGAAGTTTAACTATCTTTGCTACTACACATTCTGGATGTACTTCATCCAAGACAGATATGTTTATTCTTCTTGCAGTCTGTAGTACATTCAATATTGTTCACCAACTCCACAGTTCAAATGCATCAATTCTTCTTAGGTCTTCCTTAGTCATTATCAGCTCTCACATGCATATGAGGCTATTGAAAATATCATGGCTTGTGTCAAGCACACCTTGGTCTTCAGAGTGTCATCTTTGCTCTTTTATATATTAAAGAGATATTTTGTTGCAGATTTGCCCAATGCAATACATCATTTGATTTCTTGACTGTTGATGCCATGCATGTTGATTGTTGATCCAAGTAAAATGGAATCCTTGACAACTTCAATCTTTTCTCCATTTATCATGATGCTGCTTCTTGGTCCACTTGTGAGAATTTTTCCTTTTTTAGGTTAAGGTCTAATCCATACTGAAGGCTACAATCTTTGATCGTCATTGAGAAGTATTTCACATCTTCTCATTTTCAGTGAGCAAAGTTGTGTTGTCTGCCTATCACAGGTTGTTAATGAGTCTTCCTCTAATCCGAATGCTGAGTTCTTCACATAGCTTCTCAGATTATTTGCTCAGCATACAGATTGAATATGTATGATGAAAAAATACAACCCTGACACACACTCTTCCTGATTTTAAAGCATTTAGTGGTCCCTTGTTCTGTTCAAGTGACTTCTTCATCTATGTACAGGTTCCTTTTGAGCACAATTAAATATGCTGGAATTATCATCCTTTGTAATGTTATCCATAATTTGTTATGACACACATAGTCAAATGCCTTTGCATAGTCAATAAAACACAGGTAAAAAAT
>NW_006922252.1:876317-896309 GCF_000298275.1 Orycteropus afer afer | reverse complement strand
TTTTTTTTGTTTTTTTTGAATTATCTTTAGCAAAATCTTACTAGTGTGTAACAGAGTTCGATAATTTCCACATTCTGTTAGATCACCTCTCTTTGGGATGGTATAAATAAGAATTTTCTAGTTGATTGGCTAGGAAGCTGTCTTCCAGGTTTCTTGGCATAAACAAATGAGTACCTCAGTTCTGTGTACATTTGTTGAAACATCTCAATGGATATTCTATCTATTCCTGGAGCTGTTTTTCACCAATTCCTTCAGTGCAGCTTAGACTTCTTCCATCGGTATCATTGGTTGTTGATTATATGTTATCTTCCAAAATGGCTGAATGACAACCAATTATTTTTTGTAGTATATTCCTTCCATATTCTTTTGGTACTTCTGCATCATTCAATATGTTATCCCTAGCATCCTTCAGTATTACAGTTCAAGGTGTGAATTTTTATCTCAGTTCTATCTGCTTGAGAAATGCCAATGTTCTTCCTGTTTGATTCTCTAACTCCAAGTCTTTGCACATTTCATTATAATTCTTTATTTTGTCTTCTTGAGCCACCCTGTGAAATCTTCTGTTCACCTCTCTTATTTTATAATTTCTTGCTCTTGTTTTAGCTACTCTCTGTTCAAGAGTAAGTTTCAGAGTCTCTTCTGACATCTATTTTGTTTTTATCTTCCTTTCATATCTTTTTTTAATGACCTTTTGCATTCTTCATGTATTATATTCTTTTTTATTTCTATTCTGTGATTCATTTTATTTTATTTTTTATTTTATGAGCAAAATGTATTTAATTGGGGGCATGGGCATATTTTATTAGCATTTTTGAAAAAAAAAATCACTGTGCTTTGGGTGAAAATTTACAGAACAAAATTTGTTTTATATTCAACATTTGGTGTGCATTTGATTTCATGCACCAATTGCCACCTCTGACCATAACAAACTCTCCTGCCCTCCCGTCCCTGTGACTACCCCCTCCCTGTGCCCTTCTTAACTATGCACTACTATCTGTCCAGCTTTCTCTCTATGTGAATATTGACCCTCTGATACCTCATGACAGATTTCTCTAAGGGTTGTATCTCCCTTGAGTACGTGGGTTCATTGTCTTGGGATAGGTGTTCTGCATGTAGGTCTTTCTATGGTTGGTCTGAGGGTCAATCCATGGGAGTGAATACAATTCTATGTCTGAAGGGTAACCTGTGGCCATAGTCATGAGGGTTTCACCAGACTTCTGGTCATTTTAGTGTTTTGGGATTTTGTTCCACATTTATCCTACTACTCTATCAAGGATCTCCAGGTGTGATCTCTTTCTGAGTGGTTGGCATTGGTAGCCAGGCACCATCTCATTCTTCTGGTCTCGGGGTCCATCATATCCTTGGACTAATTGTTTCCAGATGCCTTGATTTTCTTCACTCTTATTTGCTTCAGGTGAGAGGACACCAATAGTCAAGATGGTTGTTCAAAAGCTTTTAAGTTCCCGGTCACTACTCACCAAATCAGGATATGGAACAAGATTTTTGTGTACTATGTTGTGCCAATTGAACTTGGTGTCCCCTGAGACTATGGTCCCAAGTTGACAGGCCCAGTGATTCTCTCTCTGAAGGTGTATGGTTGTCTCTGAGAGATTATTTGAACTCTATCTTATGTTGCTTCTTTAATGTATGTAGCTAGTTTTGTAGCACAAATGCATATATAAGATTATGTTCAGCTAAATCTGTCTATTTATATAAGATTATCTTCAGCTAAATCTATTGGTCTAAGGTATATTTCTACTCACTGACCCCCATCTGGTCTTCTCACTTGTCTATGCATTTATCTGTAGCTTGTTGTTTTATGTTAGTGATAATGCAATATTGTGCATATACTGTTCTTTGTCTCTGTTGTCTATAACTTATGTGCACATTTCAGTGTCCTTCCTTTCCCCAGTGACATTATGCTGGTCACAGACTGTTTCTAAACCATTCTTCCTCGCACCCAAATCAACAAGTGACATCAAGTATTCCGAGAGTTTCCCTCTCTTTCCCTCCCAACCCTGGTAACCTACAAAGGGAGTTTCCTTTTCCATATAAAACTTTCCTTGACTTTTTACAATAATGAGTTCATACAATATTTGTCCTTCTGCAAATGACTCATTTCACTCAGCATAATCTCCTCCCAATTCATCCACATTGGAGATGATTAGTGAATTCTTTATTATTCTTTAATGTAGCATAGTATTCCATTGTGTGAATATACCATAGTTTGGTTATCCATTCGTCTATGAGAATTTAGGTTGTTTCCATCTCTTTCCTATAGTGAAATGTGCTCTGATGAACATGGGTGTGCATATGTCTGTTTATGTCTCATCTCTTTAGGATATATTCCAAAAGGGTAATAGAATCACTGGATCAAATGTTATTTCCATTTTCAATTTTTAAGGAAACTCCATACCATTTTCCACAATGGTTGTACCATTTTACAGTCCCACCAACAGTGTATGAGAGTTCCAATCTCTCTGCAACCTCACCAGCATTTGTTACTTTCTGTATTGTTGAACTTTGATATTATTCCTGGGGTGAGATAATATCTCATTGTTGTTTTGATTTGCATCTCTCTAATGGCTAATGATCATGAGCATTTCCTCATGTGTTTGTTGGCCACCAATATAATGTCTTTAGTCAAGTGTCTGTTCATGTCCTTTGCTCATTTTTGAATTGGATTATTTGTCTTTTTGATATCGTGTTGTTGAAGTCTTCTACAAACTTTGGAGAAAAGTCCTTTGCCAGATATGTCATAGCCAGATTTTTTTTTCCCCCCAATTTATAGGTTCTCTCTTTACCCTTTTGGAGAAGTTTTTCATTGTTGTTAGGTGCTGCTGAGTCATCTCTGACTCATAGAAACCTCATGTAGAGCAGAATGAAACATCGCCCAGTCTTGTGCCAGCCTTATGATCCTTGCTATACCTGATTCCACCTTTGTTGCACAAAAGAATTTAAGTTTTAAAAGGTCTGAGTCATCTAGCTTTTCTTCCATGCCCTGTGCATTTTGGGTTATTCTTGATAGTCTATTTAGACCATAAATTAGGGACCCTAATTTGCCCTTATTTTATCTTTGATTAATTTTATAATTTGGGGTTTTACATTTAAGTCTTTAATCCAATGTGAGTTTGTATTTGTGTATGGGGTGAGGTAAGGTTCTTGTTTCATTTTTCTGGAAGTGGATATCCAATTTTGCCAGTGCCATTCGTTAAAGAAGCTACTCCCCCCTCCCCACCACCATTTAATGGGTTTTGGTCCTTTTTCAAAGATCAGCTGTGCATAGATGGATGGGTCTATTTCTGGGTTTTCTATTCTGTTCCATTGGTCTATCTGTCTGTGATTGTACCAAAACCATGCTGCTTTAACTACTGTGACTGTATAGCAGGTTTTGAGACCCAGAAGTTTGAGACCTCCAACTTTGTTTTGCTCCTTCAGCAGTGCTTTGCTTATCCAAGGCCTCTTTCCTTTCCATATGAAATTAATAACTGTTTTTCCCATATCCTTAAAAAAATGCTATCTAGTCTGATATTGCATTGAATGTGTAGATTGCTTTGGATAATGCTGACATTTTCACAATTATCAGTCTTTGTATTCATGAACAAGGTAAGTTCTTCCATTTATGTAGATCCCTTATAGTTTCTTGTAGTAGCATGTTGTAGTTTTCTTTGTATAGATCATTTGTGCCTCTGGTAAGATTTATTCTGAAACATTTTATCTTTTTGGTAGATACTGTAAATGATATTGTTTTCCTTATTTCCTTTTCAGAGGCTTCTTGATGTAGAGGAATCCAACTGGTTTTTGTTTGTTGACCTTGTATCCTGCCACTTTGCTGAAGCAATTTTTTTGCTGAGTTTCTTAGGTTTTCTATGTATAGGATCATGTCATCTGCGAATAGAGATAATTTTACTTCCTCTTTGCCAATTTGGATGCCTTTTATTTCTCTTTCTTGCCTTATTGCCCTGGCTAGGACTTCCAATACATTGTTAAATAGAAGTGGTGATAGAGGGCATCTGGTTCCTGTTTGCAAGATGAACAATTTGAGTCTTTCTCTGTTAATAATAATGTAGGTGTTAGCTTTGCATGTTGTTGTTGTTATGTGCCGTCAAATCGAACCTGACTCATAGTGACCCCTCCTTGGATTTCTGAGGCAGTATCACGATGGAAGTAGATTGCCCCATCTTCCTTCCGAGGAGTGGCTGGTAGGTTTTAACCACCAGCCTTCTGGTTAGCAGTCAAGTGCTTTAAGCACTATGCTACCAGAGCTCCCTTTATTATGTTGAGGATTTTCCCTTCTGTCCTTATTTTGCTGAGAGCTCTGAACAGGAATTGGTGTTGGATTTTTTTGAATGCCTTTTCTGCATTGATTGCTATGATCATATGGTTCTTTTCTTTTGTTTTGTTTACATGGGGGATTACATTGATTGTATTTCTGATGTTGACCATCCTTGAATACCTGGTATGAATTCCATTTGGACATGATGTATTATTTTTTGATATGTTGTTGCATTCTGTTGGTAGTGTTTTGTTGATTTTTTTGCCTATATTCATGGGTGGTATTTGTCTGTAGTTTTCATTTTAAGTCATGTCTTTCCCTGGTTTGGGAATCAGGGTTATGCTTGCTTCATAAAATGAATTTGGGAGTATTACATCTTTTTCTATATGATGAAATATTTTGAGTAGCATAAGTGTCAACTCTTCCCTGAATGTTTGGTAAAATTCTCCACTTACACTATCTGGGCCATGACTTTTTTTTTGGAGAAGTCTTTTTTTTTTTTTTTTTTATGAACTGCTCAATTTCTTCTATTGTTATGGCTCTGTTCAAGTATTCTATCTCCAACTGGGATAGTTTAGGTAGGTTTGTGTTTCTAGAAACATGTCCATCTCTTCTAGGTTCTCAAATCTGTTGGAATAGAGTTGTTCATGATATTGTGTTATAATCCTTTTTATTTCAGTTGGTTCTGTTGATGTCACCCTTTTCATTTATTATTCATGTTATTTGCATCTTCCTTCTTTTCCTTTGTTACATTTGCCCATAGTTTGTCAATTTTGTTAATCTTTTCAAAGAACCAGGTTCTTATTTTGTTGATTTTCTCTACTTTTTTTTTTTTTTTTTTAATTTTCTGTTTCATTTATTTCTGCTTTTTTCTTTATTATTTCCTTATTTCTATATACTGTAGGTCTCTTTTGCTCCTTTTTCTAATTGTTGGAGTTGTTAAGTGAGAGTGTTGATTTTCTTTCTTTCCTCTTTTTTGATGTGTGTATTTAATGCTGTCAATTGACATCTGAGTATTGCTTTTGCTGTGTCCCAAAAGTTTTGGTAAATTCTATCTTCATTCTTGTTTTTTTTTTTTTTTTTAATGCCACACTTTATTTCTTCTGTTACCCAGTAGTTTTTGAACAGTGTATAATGGAGTTTCCACATATTTGATATTTTTCCCTTGGTCATTTCTAATTTTATAGCATTATGATCCGAGAAGATGCTTTGCAGTATTTCAGTGATTTTAATTTTTTGGACTTTGTTCTGTGTATTAATAGATGGTCAATTCTAGATAATGATCCATGTATCCTGGAGAAGAATGTGTATTGTGCTTTTGTTGGATGGAGTGCTCTGTATATGTCTATGAGGTCAAGTTGGTTAATTGTGTTGTTGAGTTCCTCTGTATCTTTGTTGAATTTTTTCTAGTTGTTCTGTCCTTCCTTAAACATGGTGTGTTAAAATCTCCTACTATGATTGTAGAGTTGTCTATTTATCCTTTCAATTCAGTTAATATTCGTTTTACTTATTTTGGAGCACTTTCATTGGGTGCATAAATATTTATTATGATAATATCTTCTTGGTCAACTGATCCTTTTAGTATCACATAATATTCTTCTGTGGTGAAGTAAATTATATGGTATGGTTTTCTAGTCATAGTCTTTGTAACTCCCACTAGATTAGTGGGTAGGATCATGCAATTTAAATTCCTGATTGTTAAAGTTATCCACCTGAGATATTTCTATTGAAGCACAATGAAGTAATCTTCTGGGAAGTTCAGTGTCTCTCAAGTGTGTAGAATTCTGATGTTGGGATTCATTAATTTTGCCACAATGAGCAAAATGAACCCTGCTAGAGGCAGAAAAAAATTTCTGATTACTGGATGAGAGAGATGCACTGCTTAGAGAGACTCACTGCTAAGAGAGATGTGCTGCTCAGACAGAGGCTATTGATTTAGAGAGGCTGGCAGCTGAGAGAGACTACAGCCTTGGAGAGAAAGCTGGCTGAGAGATACTGTTGGTTGAGAGACTGAGCATGCTCCTTAACTTGAATTGTATCCTGTTGCTTCACTAATAAAACCTATAACCTGTGAGTTCTGTGTGGCTACTGCAGCAAATTATTGAACCTAGCAGAGAGGTGGGAGCCATGAGAGGGACGGTTGGTTTCAAGGTTGGTAAGAGGCTGGAGGCTGGCAGCATGACTGACCTCATAGGAATTTAAGTGGCTGGTGGTGATTATGTCATCCTTTTGTGAAGTTAGAGGTCAAAAGATGTTGCCTTTCTGCCCCTTCAGTACCTTCTTTGTCCCTTATGCTGTTTTTTCACCTTGAAGTCTATTTTATCAGAAATTAATATTACCACTCCTGCTTTTTTTTTTTTTTTTTTTTTGGTTGCTATTAGCTTTGTATATTTTTTCCACCCTTTAATTTTAATATGTTTTCTATTTTTTGTGCTTAGGGTGAGTCTTTTTTAGGCACTATATCCATGAGCCTTATTTTCTCATCCAATCTGCCTCTCTCTTTCTGTTGACTGATGCATTTAGTCCATTTATATTGAGTGTAATTAATGACAGACATGAATTTATTGTTGGCATTCTATTGTGTTTTTTTCTTGTGTTGTTGGTAATTTCCTTGTTCCAAATATTTTTCTGTGCTGAGCTCATTTTGTTATCAGATGGTTCTTCTGTTTTTTTCATTATTGCTGGTTTTGTGCTTATTCAGCCCATGTATTTTTCTTCTTTCTGAGTTTGCTTAAGGGGATTGTTATTTTTTGTTGTGGTTACCCTGTTAAAATTCTTATCTCCTTAAGTATGGAATAGTAAGTTCTATAAAGACATTGTCCTGTCTTCTTCTCCACTTGGAAGTTTTATATTTAAACTTTTATTCCCTCTGTTTTCTTTGGTGTTGGTGTTTTCTACAAATTGACTCCCTATTTTCACTGTCTACATTACTTTATGAGGTTATTTTGAGTATCGACTTCTTGTTTGGTTTCTGACTGGTGATGTCAAGTGTCCTGATTTTAATTTGTTGTTCTCTGTTGTGTATTTTCTATTGGAAATACTCCCATTAGCATTTCTTATAGAGTTGGTCTGGTTTTCACTAATTCCCTTAATTTGTTTTTCTGACCATGTCTTGATTTCACCCTCATATGAGTGACAGTTTGGCTGTATATATTATTCTTGGTTGTAAGTTCTCTTCCTTCAATGTTTTATATATGCTATCCCATTGCCTTCTTGCCTGCATGATTTCTGCTGAGAAATCAGAATTTGTCTTATTGGTTGTCTTTTGTCAGTGACATTATATTTTTCCTGAGCTGCTCTAAAGATTCTTTCTTTGTCTTTAGTTCTGAAGAGTTTGATTATGATATATCTTGGTGACTTTTTCTTGGTAACTATCCTGTATGGGTTTGTTGATCTTCTTGGAGAGATAGCTTGTCTTCCTTTGTGCTATGGGGAAAATTTTCTCTTAGCAAGTCATCCACAATTTTCTCAGTTTTTTTTTTTTTTTTCCTCTTCTTGTTCTGGTATTCCTATGAGGCTTTTATTTTATTTTTTTATGTCATTCCATATAACTCTTTGGTTCTCTTCGTTTTTCTTAAGTCTTTGTTTGATTTTTCTTTATAAAGGCTGGTGTCATGTAATTTGTCTTCTAGTTGGGTCATGCATCTCTCAGCCAGCTCTAGTCTACACTTTTGTCCTCCCGCTCTGTTGTCTCAATCTGTAATTTTAGTGTTCATCTTCTGGATTTCTAATACCTGTTTTTGTATGAGTTCTAATTATGTGTTCATCTTGTTGTTCTGTTCTTGAAAGGTTTTCCTGAATTCTTCCAGGGTACTGTCTGTCTTCTTTTTGATTCCCTTTGTGGTTTCCTTGAGCTCCTGGAGAGTTCTCTCTCTCTCTCTCTCTCTCTCTCTCTATATATATATATATACATATAGCTTCTGAATTCCTTCTCAGATAGTTCTATTGCTTGCTCTTCTTCCATGATAGATAATTCTTTAGCTTGGGCTTTTATTTCTGTTGTCTTGTTCTTTTTTGTTTGTTTGTTTGATTGATTGATTTGAGGAGGTCTGCTGTTTCCTAGACATTTTGAAGTTGTTGTCCTTAATTGTTAGTTGTTCTTCTGGTTACCTAGTGCCATTCTGACAAGAATATACCACAAACGGGATGGCCTTAACAAACAGGAGTTTATTCTTTTGTAGTTTGGAGGGTTTAAGTCCAAGTTCAAAGTACCAGGCTCTAAGGGCTGTGTGAAAGCCCCTCAATGTTGGGCTTCAGCGCTACCTCTTGCTCCCTGTTCACTGAAGCTAGAGCCATTTCTTCACTCAGGAAGCTACTGGCTGGTGAGGTTAACAAGCCCAAGGTTGAGAAATATAAAATGGCACAGTCTTGATGTTATCAAACCACATGGCAGGTCATTCATTCAAGTCCATTTTAAGTCCCAAGGTCAGCAGAGCATGGCAGGCTGCTGAACAACAACATGGCTACATGCAGGGTCCAAGCATTCCATAATCTAGAGACCATTCCCCAAGGCTTCTCCTTATATACAGGAAGCAGACCACATCCCTAGGACAGCTACTGAGCTGCTCACAGTAGACTCCACTATGGAGTTGATTACCAGTCTCATCATGGGGAATACTAGACCCAGCTGCCCAGCCACTCAACCAGGCCTAGCCAAGTTGACAAACAAACTTAATCACTACAGTTGTGTATTGGTTTGTTTCACCCTGATTTTGTTTTCCTATAGCTGAAATTGTGAAGCAGGTGTACTTGTTTGGTTATTAACTCAGTTGTACAGGTTTCCTCTCCAGCTCTTTCTAGGTTGGTGGAATCACTAGAGGCGATGTGGGTGGAGGTCCCTATTCACTGTGAGGAGGATTTGGACTTGGAATAAACAGATGTTGTCCTCTTTCTGTCTTTGTTTCTGTAGCACAGGATTTATTGGTGTTACCTTATTGGTGAGGTTCTCAGTGTAATAACTCCTGTTGACTGATGGTGGTTTACTGTGTTCCTTCTGTTGGATGAGACAGGGGAGACGAGAAAAGTAGAAAATAAAACAAAACAAAAAGGCACCAGTAGTGAGTCCCTATGTTAGGTTGGATTCTCAAGAGAAGCAAAACCAGTAAAGATCAGAGAGAGAGAAAGAGCAAGCAAGAGAGAGAGAGAAAGAGAGAGAGAGAAAAATTTATTTTAGGAAACTGGCTCACACACTTATAGAACCTGGCAAGTCCCAAGTTCTTGGGTCAAATATCAAGCTGGAGCCATTCCTGACTTGTGCAGCTGCAGAGGCTGACACATTCAAGGTTGGCAGGCAGTATAGCAGCTATTAACTCTGACAAATGATGAATCTAAGACCACCAGGCCAAATTATGGATTGTTCACCTATGGACATTGTAAGCAGTAAAACAGAATTGAGATCCACAGAAAAGTGTCTAATTTTTCCAGGATTTCCATAAATATATTGGAAGCAGGTCACATCCCTAGGGAAACTCCCTTTTAATGTAATGGCCGCTCAAAACATACGCATCCGATCTCATGATAGGAATAACCCATATCATAACTACTTAAACCACTCAGAATTGTAGTCTTGTCAAGTCGACACACAACTCCAACTATCGAATTCCCTATTTTCTGCATTTGAGACAGCTGGTTCAAATGGCTCTACTGGTATAGGCAGTGTATTTTGTGTCTTCCTGATCTATTTCCTAATGATAATGTCCTACTGTCGATCAAAGACCCATGGTTCAAAATCCACAGAGACTTCAATAGGTAGAGAGCCACTACTTTCCACTTGGGTCAAAAAGTTGCAAAACTCAGTATCCCAGTCTACTCTCTGGTAAAAAGGGTCTTGGAAGATTTGAACCCCAGCCGACTGCAGTGAACTTGCTCTGGGGCTCTGCCTATTCAAAGGGAGTTTCTCCCTTCCCCCCACTCCTTTATGGTCTCTGTGACAGACCAAGACAAGGGTGGTCTCGATCTGTTTCCAAGTAAGATTTTCTACTCACTCAGCTCCCAAGGTGCAAGGTTGCTGTCCAAAACTCCCAGTGTGGGATGTGGGTGTTCCGAGTCCCCAGTGTCTCTGCAGCTTCCATGTTTTTTTTCTTTTTTTCTTCCTACCCCGTAGGGATCTTTTTTTGTGTTTCTAATGGGTCCTCTCCTCTGTCTCTGTGCTGACTAGGCAGTTTCCTTTATTTTTCCCACTTGTTTAATCTGCTGTTTTTCCCTGCCTTCACTAAATCTAATACTTTAGGTTCTGGTTCTCCTTAGTTGCTCATGACTGCAGTATCATTATTTTGATCTGCTTTACCTAGTTATTCAGGGATTGCTTTGCTGAAGGAAACAAAGTGTGGGTTATAGGCATCACACCATCTTTCCTGTGATCCATATATTATGTTCTTGATGTCATTCCACAACTTGTCTTTGGTGGTTGGTGTTTAATGTATCAAATCTATTCTTCAGATGGTATCCAAATTCAAGTGGGATATACTCAATGATATTTTGGCTGTGATGAGTTATTTTAATTTTCTTCAGCTTCAACTTCATCAGCTTTCTTGTTCAATATGGGATCAAATCATGTAATGCCCTTAGATTTGTAATGTATGGAATGCCATTAGATTTGCCATGCCTCAATGACACTTACTAAATGCCTAAAAAATACAAAGCATATATCATAAAGATTGCTACATAGAGTTAGTCTATTATCTTTTAAAAAAGGCTTTAAAACCTTTCAAAAATTAGGAAAAAAAGGAGAGTGTAAAATTTATGTCATTTGATGACATTATCCTGTTCATATGAGTCAATGCTAAAGTAGGCTTTTCTTACTTTAAAACCATATTCTCAACCTGTCTGATACTACATTAGTGTATGTAAAAAAGCCAAAAACAGTTAAGTTATGTAGTGACAATACAGAAATACATAAGAAACCAGCTTTCTCATTTAAGAGCTGTGAATAAATAGACTTCTGGAAAAGTTTTTTTTTTTGATTAATACATGGGTTACTAAGACATGAGACCAGGAAAATGTCATATTTCTTGGGTTTTTAATGAAGTTTCAGGGAGGATATTAAAGTAATATTAAATATATACTGAATGTGTTGAAAAGATATTGATCTGTTTAAGTTACAAGGATCCTTTACATTCATGTTGAAAAACTATTTAAACACAGTAATACTTGCTCTTCAGTATTGCTGTTACTGATATCTTAATAGAAGTTCTGCTTGACGTATAATTTTTTAAAGGCAGTACTTTTCTGCCATATGTCTGTCTTTTTTTTCTTCCATTATTTTTTCCTTCACCTTATTTCCCTGAAGGATTGGAACTCATGTCTTTGCACCCACTGCTTTGTCTTGGTTTTATAATGCCTAGTTTTTTCAGCTTGAAAGCACAGGAAGAAAGAGAAAAAAAAAAAGACAAACTTTGTAAACCAAATGGCTCTATTTTGTATCATAATAGAAAAACTGCATCTCCTTTGTGTAAATCGTGATTATTAAACCATGCTTCTTTAATTGATAGGAATTTTTTAAAAAGTATAATTTATATGTTTTAATTATTCTTGTTTTAGTAGACTTCAGAACTTTGGTTCATCCTAAATTTACCTTTGAAGATAATACCAAGAATTTCAATCTCATGGTGCTTGGCCAGCTGTTTTTTTTTTTTTTTTTTTCCCCGTCAGATTGAAAGAAGCATGAAGCTCATTAGAGTTATGACTAATTATGCCAATCTCTATTAAATGCTTTAAAACTTTGAAGTTTGTCCCACATACTTGTTCTGATATAAATTTTTTTAATATAAATTCATAAAAAATAAGTTAATTTAGGAAGTATTTTTAATTACTTGCTCTCTGCATAGTTCAGTGCTGCTTCTGTGACAAATGTAAGTGATTTACCACATGCCTATGGCCTAGATGATCATTCAGTGTCACAGTATACAGAAACTGAAATGGCAGAGCATGTGAACATTTGCACAATAGTTAAAAAATAATATGATAGAGGATATATGATTCTTTATACCCAAGAAAAGAAGACAAGCAAATTATCATTGAGAAATAAGTTAGGAAGGAGGAAAAAATAATGTGTACGATTGAAATGTACAGATAAGACTTCATGGAAGAGGTGCAATTTGAGATGTATACATTATCTGTAGGTAGAAAGGACACTACACACTGCTCGTATGGAAATGATATAAAGAAAAAAGTGTGATTTTTTTTTTTTTAAATAGAAATAATTTACCCATCTCAAGACAATAAACTATGTGAGAGTGAGAAGACAATTTTATTATGTCTGGGAGCCTCGGTGGGATAGTGCCTAAGGCATTTGAATGCTAACTAGAAGGCTGGAGGTTCAAATCTTTCAGCCACTCCTCAAAAGGAAAGTTGGACAATTTACTTCTGTAGTGATACCTCCTAGAAAACCCAAGGAGGGTTGCTATGAGTTGGATCTGACTTGATGGCAATGAGTTTTGTATGTTTGTTTAATTTGTTGGATTAAATAAAATAATAATTATTATTTAGCAAGTGTTTGAAACTCAAAAAATAAATAAATAAATAAATAAAATAATAATCTTTTTCAAAGAAAAAAGACAGATGAATTGTTACCTACATAGGAAACTCAAATAATAGGTTGTGTTTATGTGTTTAATCTTTAAAGTTGTGTCTCAAAAGTTAGTTTAGATTTTATTCAGATTTCTAAACATCTCAAACATTTGAAAGCTCAAATGCAAAAGATCTGTATGCCCTTGCTTTCTTTAAACAGTAAGTTTGAGAAAACATAAGTGTGTATGTGTGTGTATGTATATATATATATATATATATATATATATATATACACACATACATATATATGTCAGAGGGGTGGGGGTTCAAACCCACCAGCAACTCCTCAGAAGGAAGATGGGGCAATCTACTTCCATAGTGATACTGCTTTGGAAACCCAAGGAGGGGTCACTATGAGTTGGATCCAACTTGATGGCAGTGAGTTTAGTTTTTGTGAAGCCAATATCGTTACCACATAGGTCAAAGAAGTTTCATGGGCCCACCAAATCTTCAGGGATGAAAATTAGCACTTAGGAAAAGTATTTGTACCTTTCATACAAAAAAAAAAAAAAAGAAAGAAAAATTCAATGTCAGTTTTATTTGACTTTTCATCATATCAAAAAAAAAAAAAATGGGAGGGAGGGATAAAAAAGGCAGGAAATCTAGGAGGGTGAAAATATAGGAACAATTTGTAAAAAGCAATAAATTTGAAAAGTCCACCTTTTAGCTTTGATCTAATATTTCTAACAAAAATAATAAAGGATTTGTAAGCTTATAAAATAAACTCAAGTACCCTATAGAGTGAATGACTCTCAACTTTGTAGAAATATTGTACTTCATATTAAAATATTTTCAAAGTTTGGATAAAGAGAGCTTCACCAAAGATTCTTTTAAAGATAAAGGCCAATGTTGATTTATTTTAAAAAGTCATTTAAATTGCTATGAATTTACCAAATTAGTTGTACTAAATAGTTATTTTGCCATGATATAGTCACAACCTCAATGTGGGGGAAAAATATACATATATTTTTATTTCCTTATAGAAAATAAGAAATTTAAGGCAAGACTTTGCCAGTAGAACATTACCCAGGTCTAAGCTAAGTGAAGATAATATTTTTCATTATTTTTCTCCATTAGTATTTGTAAACAGCATTTTACATGAGTCACATTTTATGAAATGACTTTGCTAAAACAGAAAATTGAAAAGATATATCCAGAAACAAGTGCAAACTATAGAAAATTAAGATTTTACATGAACAAATGGCTCTTGAAACTCTAAATTTTCTTTCATCTGTGGATGTTATTACTATATTTAATAAGTAAATAAATAACATAGACCTCTAGGTTTTTAATATAACAATGATTCATTTAGAGACAGACATAGAGAGGCAATTTTCTGCTTTAGTAACTAGAGAGTTTTATCTGGAATTTTTTTTTTTTTTTAAGAGCTTAATTGTCAAAGAAACTCAAGAATTTGATCTGGGGAGAGTCTGATCTTGATAAAATCATATTTTTAAAAATAATACTATATATGGGATGTTGAATGATAATGTTTTGAATATGTTTGAAATATTATTTGTACTAAGTCCATAATACAGTGAGTATAGCTTTATAGAATAATCTACATAACCCTTTAAAATAATTTTTAGAAGGTCACAATCATTTTATTTTATAAAGTAAATAACTGAGACCTCATAAAAATTAGATACTATGCACATCAAAAGATATCACTAAAAGAGTAAAAAGAGAACCAACAGACTTAGAAAACTTTTTTGGTAACCACATATCATATAAGGGGCTAATCTTCAAAATGTGTAGAAAACTTCAACATCTTAACAACAAAAAAGACCAATAATCCAATTCAAAACTGGACAGAGGTCATGAATAGACACTTCACCAAAGAAAACATTCAGGCAGCTAACAAACACATGAAGAAATGCTTGTGATCGTTAGCCATTAGAGAAATGCAAATTAAAAGAACAATGAAATATCTTACCATTAATAGCAAAGTTCAAAAAAAGAAAAAAAAGAAAAACAGATTCCAGTGATGGTATGGCAAGACTGGAACCCTCATACACTGCTGGTATGCCTGTAAAATGGTTCAACCACTGTGGAAAACAGTATGGTGCTTCCTTAAAATGCTGGAAATAGAAATATTATATGATCCAGTAATCCCACTAGTAGGCATATATCTTAGAAAATTAAGAGCCATGGCATGAACAGATATATGCACACTCATGTTCATCACAGCACTATTTACAACAGCAAAAAGATTGAAACAACCTAAATGCCCTTCAGCAGGTGAGTGGTTCAGCAAACTATGGTACATACTCACAGTGGAATACTATACAACATTAAAGAACAATGACAAATCCACAAAATATCTAATGTAATGGATAGACCTAGAAAATATTATGGTGACGGAAATTATTGTTGTTGTTAGGTCCTGTCAAGTCAACTCCAACTCATAGTGACCTTACTATGTACAACAGAATGAAAAACTACCTGGTCATGTCCCACCCTCACAATCTTGTATACTTGAGCCCATCATTGAAGCCCTTGTATCAATCAATCCAATTGAGGGTCTTCCTTCTTTTCACAGACACTCTACTGAGCATGATACCCTTCTCCAGGGAATGGTCCTGTCTGAACATATAACCAAAGTAAATGAGATAGCCTGGCCAGTCTCGCTTCCTAGGATCATTTTGGCTGTACTTCTTCCAGGATAGATTTGTTCATTCTCCTAACAGTCCATGGCATTTTCAGTATTCTTCACCAACACACCAACTCTAAGGCATCAGCTCTTCTTCGGTCTTCCTTATTCATTGTTCAGCTTTCACATTCATATGAGGCTACTGAAAATATCATGGCTTGGGTTAGGTATATCTTAGTCTTCAGAGACAAATCTTTGCTCTTCAACACTTGAAAGTGGTCTTTTGCAGCAGATTTGCTCAATGCAATACATCATCTGATGTCCTGACTGCTTCTTCCATTTGTGTTGCTTGTATAATCAAGAAATATGAACTCCTTGACAACATCAATCTTTTCTCCAACCATCATGAAGCTGTTTATTGGTCCAGTTGTGAGAATTTTTTTCCTTGGGTTGATGTGTAATCTGTACTTCAGACTGAAGTCTTTAATCTTTATCAGTCTTTAATCTTCATGCTTCAAGCCAGCTTCACTTTCAGCAAGCAAGGTTGTGTCATGTCCATGTCTCAGGTTGTTAATGAGTCTTCTTCCAATCCTGATGCCATGTTCTTCTTCATATAATCCAGCTTCTCAGATTATTTGCACAGCATACAAATTGAATAAGTATGGTGAAAGGATACAACTTTGACACACTCCTTTCTTGATTTTGAACCATGCAGTATCCTCTTGTTCTGTTTGAATGACAATTTCCTGATCTATGTACAGGTTCCTCATGAGTACAGTCAAGTGTTCTGGAATTCCCATTCTTCTCAATATTTTCCATAATTTATTATGATCCACACAATCAAATGCTTTTGCAAAGTCAATAAAACACAAGTAAACATCTTTCTGGTATTAATTACTTTCAGCCAAAATCCATCTGACATTAGCAATGATATCCCTCATTCCATGTCCTCTTCTGAATCCAGCTTGCATTTCTGTAAGTTCTTTGTCAATATACTGAGGCAAATGTTTTTTAATCATCTTCAGTAAGATTTTATTTGTGTGCAATATTAATGATATCGTTCAATAATTTCCATTCTGTGGGATCACTTTTGTTTGGAATGTGTACAAATATGGATCTCTTCCAGTCAGTTGGCCAGGTAGCTGCCTTCTAAATCTCTTGGCATCGGCAAGTGAGTGTCTCCAGCAGGGCATCTATTTGTTGAAACATCTCACCTCCTGGAGCCTTGCTCTTCCACCAGTTCCCTCAGTGCAGCTTCGACTTCTTCCCTCAATAACAATAGGTTCTTGATCATATACCATCTCCTGAAATGGATGAACATTGACCTTGACCGATTCTTTTTGTACAGTGATTATGTGTATTCCTTCTATCTTCTTTTGATGTTTCCTTCATTGTTCAATATTTTGTCCATAGAATCTTTTGATATTGCTACTTGAGGCTTATTATTTTTTTTTTTTTCCTTCAGTTCTTTCATCTTGAGAAATGCTGAGCATGTTCTTCCCTTTTGATTTTCTAACTCCAGGTTGTTGCACATTTCATTATAGTAGTTGGCTTTGTCTTCTAGAGCTGCTTTTTTGAAATCTTCTGTTCAGCTCTTTATTTTGTCATTTTTTCCATTTGCTGTAGCTACTCTTCCCTCAAGGGCAAATTTTATTGTTTAAGTTATTGTTTTATCACTTGTTTTCTGTTTCTTGTCCTGATTCTCTTTTCTACCTTCCTCTGGATTGCTTGAAATAAAGTTTCTCTATTGATTTATATACAGCTCCCCACTGGGCCCCACTGACACTAGAGGCAAGAGAACAGAATACAAATGTGCCCAGCTTTGCATCACTTCATTCAGTCTCATTGTTCATGGGTAGGTGTCAAGATTCAGCTTTCCATTGAGCCCTGTTGCTATCAGTGGACAGAAGTAACTGGAATTCTTCCTAACATTGACTCACATACCTTCTTCAATATTGATGTTATATTGTGTAGAAGCTCAAATAATCCACTGAACCAACACTGCAAAGACAATCTGAGTATCTGAGACACTGCAAAAACAATCTGAGTATTACTGCTGAGAAGATTTTGGAAAAAGATAAACTCCCCTATGGAAAGAATGGGAGGAAATTATTATTTTCCATTAGTATTAGACTGCAATGGGACAAATAATGCTAAAAAGGTTTTACTTTCACAGGCTACACTTTTCTTGTATTATTGAGTACAAACAACACTCTTTCCTTGGAGCTTTTTTCTTTTTTTTTTTTTTAATGTGCAAAAGAGCAGCAGTACATTGAAAGGGAACTGTCAGAAATTCAAGATGGATTCAGAAAAGAACATAGAACAAGAGATATCATTGCTTAGATAAGATGGATCTTGGTTAGAAACAGAAAATACCAGAAATATGTTTATTTTTTATTGACTGTATGAATCATAATGAATTATGGATAATATGTGAATAATTGTAATTCCAGAACACTTAATTGTGTTCATATGGAATATCTATGTTGACCAAGAGGCAGTCACTCAAATAGAAAAAGAGCATGGTTTGAGATAAGGACATGTGTGCACTAAGGTTGTATCCTTTCACCATATTCATTCAATCTGTATGCTAAGCAAATAATACAAGAAGCTAGATTATATGCAGAAGAATGTGGCATCAGTATTGGAAGAAAAGTCATTAACAACCTGAAATACGCATATGGCACAACTTTGCTTGCTGAAAGCAAAGAAGACTTGAAGCACTTATTGATGAATATTAAACTGTAAACTTCAGTATGGGTACTATAAAGAAAATATAAAGAAAAAATATATAAATATAAATAAATATAGATATAGATATAAATATAATATAAATATAAAGACAAATATAAATATAAAGAAAACAATCTTTACAACCAATAAGCAACATCATAATAATTAGAGAAAAGACTGAAACCATCAAAAATTTTGTTTTACTTGGACTCACAATTAAATATCATAGAAACAATAGTCAAGAAATCAAATGGTGGAGGAGTTCCGGCAAGATGGCAGACTAGGCACAAAGACTGCACAGACCCTCTTCCATAAAGAAAAGGGAAACAAATTAACACAGACACAGAAGATAATCTTGGACCCCTAAGTCTTGAAGGGAAGGTTATAGAAGTAGACTAAACCCCAACTAGCAGAAGAATTTGCGTGAAAATACCAAAAAAGGAGACATAGAACTGAGGTCCGGCAGTGATCCTGAGTGATCCTGATGGCACAGACAGCTTGGAGATTCCCAAGTGGTGGTAGGACCTAAGAATTAACCTAAAAATGACCCTGCTAGCCAGAGACTGCATGGAGGACTGTGCACAGTGGCTGGGAAACAAATGGAGAAGGTGACGAGAAAGGTGGGCTGAGCTGTGGACTTTTGCTGGTCCGGAGGGCGCCGCCATTTTGAAGGTTTCAAAAGCAGCTTGACTGTTTTGGATATTTAAAAAGACAGCACTCTGGAAGATTCCTGGGGCTTAAGAACATGTTCTGCTTTCCAGCTACCCCAAGGACACTAGGGACCTGAAAGACGGAAAAGGTATGACATTCCCTTTGTTACTCTTATACCCCACAACCGCTTGGTGAATGGAGGTGTGGCCATTCCACACTTGCATCTACCTTCTGGGCCACAGGAACTCCATCACAGTCTGTGTGCTCAGATGGAGCCTGGGTCCCCTGTCTTGTTCTCCACTGATTTTTTTTTTTCTCTTTTTAAAATTTTTTTCTTTTACATTTTCTTTTTTCTGGTGATTAGTTTACTTGTATTTGTCTGTTTTAAAACAACTAATATTATTAATACTCTTGTCCTTTTTATTGTTATTTTTAATCTTCCCCTCCCAGGTCACGGTTTTCAGCATTTTTACTTTTCCCTGTGCCTGGTTGAATTTTTTTTTTTTTTTTTTAATTTAAGCATTTTTCCTCCTTTTTTTTTTCATGGTTAACCCCATTCCTTGTTTTTCTTTTTGCATTGTTCCCATTTTTTTCTTCATTTATCATTCTCCTACCCTATGTTTTGTTTTCTTAGTGCCCTATCCCCAGATATTGCAGGCTTTCTTGTTTCTTCTTCTTCTTTTTTTTTCCCCCCTTTTTTCTGTTTTTGGTTACTGTTCCTGAGTGATTACGTGGAGTGTTTTTTGTCCATGGCCTTTTAGGTTTTTGATGGTTATTCAATTGTAATTTGTGTCTAACTGAGTGGGAGACAAAACAGTCCCCATAAGACACAACTACAACTCCTGCAATTTCACTTACTGAGCAAAAGCCACTACTTCCTTCTCCCCCAATGGGCCAAAGGTAAAAAAACCACCAAGAAGAGCCTGAATCACCTTTGGCTGCTCTTCACAAACAGTTAACAGAGATCTATATACAACAATGCCATGATGCCTCAGAAACAGCAGACCATCACAGTCCACGCAAAGAAGCAGGATAAAGTGGTAGAAACAAGGGAGCAGGATACAGACCCAGAACACATCCCTGACGAAGAAGCAGCATTGGAACTCTCTGATAAAGAATTCAAAAGAATCATCTTTAGGTATCTTCAAAGGATTGAGAGAAAAACCAAAGA
>NW_006922252.1:871328-875826 GCF_000298275.1 Orycteropus afer afer | reverse complement strand
AACCCTAAAAGAGAAAAATTTTCAACCAAGAATTATATACCTGGCAAAATTGTCCCTCAAATATGATGGTGAAATTAGGAGATTTCCAGATAAACAGAAACTAAGAGAATTTGTTAAAACAAGACCAACCTTATAAGAGATGCTAAAGGGAATCCTTTGAACAGAGAACCAAAAATAGCAAATAACAACCGACCATTAATACACAAGATGAAACAACCCAGAAACTATAGCTATGGACATATCCAAAATAAAATGAGCTTACAGGATTGCAAACAGGGAACCAGAGACATCAATTGGCAAGGGAGGACAGCTACAAACAAAAGGAGGGAAAAGACTGTGTAGTTACTGAACTTCTAAATGGTGAGGAAGTTAAGAGAGTTGCAAGATAGAATGGACCGTTCTAAACTCAGGGATAAAATTATACATCATAGGGTAACCTCAAAGAAAAATGATAAACCTTCACATCACAATAAAAAAAAGGACAAGCACAAATATTCAGCATATACTAAAACAACAGCAACAAAAGAAATGATATCATGATTCATAAACATAATGAGCTCAGCACTAAAGGGAGTCTTTGAACAGAGAACCAAAAACAACAAATAACAACTGATCATTAATACACAAGATGACATAACCCAGAAACAAAAGCTATGGACATATCTAAAGTAAAATGAGCTTACATGATTGTAAACAGGGAACCAGAGACATCAATTGGCAAGTGAGGACAACTACAAACAAAAAGAGGGAAAAGACTGTGTAGTCACAGAACTTCTAAATGGTGAGGAAGTTAAGAGAGTTGCAAATTGAATGGACTGTTGTAACAAGATCCGCACCTCACACCATACACAAAAAAGAAATCCAGATGGATCAAAGACTTAAACGTGAAACCTAAAACTATACAGTCCCTCAAGGAAAACCTAGGGGCAAATTTAAGGGCCTTAATATATGCCATAAATAGTCTATACAGTAGCCAAAAAATGGAAACAACCTAAGTGTCCATCAACTGGGGAATGGATAATCAAACTATGGTACATACACACAATGGAATACTATTCAATGCTGAAGAATAATGTAGAGTCTACAAAACACTGCATAACGTGGATGAACTTGGAGGACATTATGCTGAGTGAAATATGTCAATCACAAAAGGACAAATATTGTATTAGTCCATTACTGTAAAAGTTAAAGAAAGGTTTATCTATAGAAGGAAATTTTCTTTGATGGTTACCAGGGGTGGGAGGGAAGGAGAAGGAATGCTGTTAGATAGATAGAGATAAATATTGATTTGGGTGAAGAGAAGGGCAATGTACCAAATGTGAGTGACTAATATGGCAGCATTGAAGATGAGAAAGACATAGAGAGGTACATGGGAGGTACAGACAACAAATATGAACCCTTTTGCACATACAGTACTGCATTGTCAGTGAAGGCAAGCATGGGTATATGAGTGGATAGATGGCTGGACAGGCTGAAATATTAGGTATGTTTATGAAATGAGGACTGTATCCAAGAACATATATAGGGTTGGCAGACAATGGTCCTATAATTTTATGTGAATGATCAGAATTCCCAGGGGTATAGTAGAGCTGACAAGGGGCAAGGTTGTGGTCACTGCTTGGTCACAGCCAGCTACCCAGAGGGACCAAGTAGTTGAACCTGTGGGCTTGGGACCATAGTCGCAGGGGACATCAAGCTCAATTGGCATAACATACTATACAAAACATTGTTCCACCTCCTACTTTGGTGAGTAGCGACTGGGATCTTAAAAGGTAGCAAGCTGCCATCTAGATGCAATGATGGGTCTCTCCCTGTCCAGAGCAAAGAAGAATAAAGAAAACCAAAATTCATGGAAACAATAAGTCCTAGAGACTAGTACACCATCTGATCTGCAACCTATACAACTATGAGACCAGAAGAACTAGATGGTGCCTGGCTACCACTGTCATCCACTTGGAAGGGAATATATGTAGGAGATCCTTGCTAGAGAGAGAGAACAATGTAGAACAAAACTCAAAGTCATTTGGAGAAAGAAAAAAAAAAAAAGGAGGGGACCAGGTTTGCTGGTCTGATAGAGCCTGGTAGAAGCACTGAGACTATGGCCCCTAGCTGCCCCTCAGGTTTGTAAATGAACCCACACCTGTGGTTTCCAACCAAATGAAAGCCAGGCATATGAGTTGAACATTTACCTCAAGTAGATACACACCTTGGAGAGAACAATCATTTAGAAAGAAGGGCTGCTTATGCACAGGGAGAGAGCTCAGTGGGCAGGAGCCCATGGAGGGATGGACACTGGGAAGAGGTAACTATGGGGAGGAAGCGGGAGGGGAACTGTTGCATTGTGGTAAAATGTGGTCAATGTCATGAGACAAAGTATATGTGAACTGGTATATGGAAAGTGAATTTGCTCTATAAATCTTTCACCCAAATCACAATAAAAAATAGATAGATAGATAGATAGATAGATAGATAGATAAATAAATAAATAAATAAGACATCAAATGGTGTATTACATTGGGCAAAAGTGCTGCAAAAGACCTCTTCAAAGTGTCAAGAAGCAAAAGTATCTCTTTGAGGACTAAGCTGTGCCTGACTGTAGCCGTGGTAGTTTCAATAATCAATTGTCTCATATGTATACCAAAGATGGATAATGAAAGAGGAAGGCCAAAGAATTATTGTTTTGAATTATGGTGTTGACAAAGAATATTAAATATACCATAAAATGTCAGAAGAATTAAATTTGTCTTAAAAGAAGTACAACCAGAATGTTCCTAGAAGCAAGGATGGAGATATTTCACCTCACATACTTTGGACATGTAAACAAGAAGGACCAACCCCTGGAGAAGGACTTCATGCTTGGTGAAGTAGACAGACAATGAAAAAGAGGAAAACCCTCATCGAATTGGATTGACACAGTGCCTGCAAAAAATGGGCTCCAACAAAGCAACAGTTTGATTGAGAGGATGACACAGGACTGGGTAGTATTTTGTTTTGTTCTCTGTAACATCTCTATGAGTCAGAACTAACTCAATGACACATAATAACACTGGTAGTTTCAGGTTGGAAGCTTCTGCAGTGTCCTGTGCAGGATTTATGCTGTATATAGGGTCGCTAGGACTCAAAGGTGACTTGATGGCACCTAACAACAACAACAACATGGATATTCAGGAAACTAAATGCTACATCATTCTTTAAGCCCATCTTCTTATTTCTATCTTTCAGAATTTCTCTATGCTTGTTTCTGTCCAGGGTTTGTGCTATGTTTCCTATATGTCTGGCTATGTTGGATATATTTTAGTTGTAGGAGTGAGGACCTGGGAGAAATGGGGCTATTCCAGCTTGGCCAGAATTTGATTTTTATTTGGATATTATTATTCTCAAAAAAAAAAAAGACTAAGTAACAAAATAAAGAAATCAAATCAATAAAACATGTTTTAGAAATCATTACTAGATATTTTTCAATACATCAAATTATCTATTGTATGGAATAATTTTAATTAAGCTCATGTGATTTGGCTGTGAGGAAAATTCTCAATAATTTAACTTAATTTACTGAAACTGAATATCTTAATATAAAGACACAATTACTTATGTTTAATCATTCTACCAAAATATGCAATACATATATACTTTTTAATCACAGTAGCTATATTTTTAATTTTTACAAAATAAATATTAGATATGTTACCTAAGGAATTTCCTAACAAAAGTTGTGAAAAAATATAAAAAAAAAAAATCCTAAAATAATGATTGATACTAGGAGCTCTGGTGGCATAGTGCCTAAGGCATTTGATTGCTAACCAGAAGGCTGATGTTCATACCCACCAGGCACTCCTTGGAAGGAAGGTTTGGCAATCTACTTCCATAGTGATATCATCACCTGGGAAACCCAAGGATAGGTCATTTTGAGTTGGTTCCAACACTATGGCAGTGGTTACGTTGTTGTGTTTAGTACTTAGATCAACAATTAACATTATATTTGAATTCTAAAATAGAATATTTATGATGAAAAGCAAAAAAATACCATTAGTACTTGTTAATTACCTAAATAAACAATCAAAAAATGTAAAATGATGTAGCATAATTCTATAAAAATTAATTAAACATTTGTCTATAAATAAATGAGCCAAAATCAATTACATTCAGAAAATCAATTATAATAAAACATTGAAACTACATGAAATTATTGTTGTTGTTGGTGTTAAGTGCCGTCAAGTCGTTTCCGAATCACAGCGACCCCATGCACAGCAGAACGAAACCCTGCCCGAACCCGTGCCAGCCCCACAATCCCTGCTATACTTGAGCCCAACATCGCAGCCACTGTGTCAATCCATCTTGTTGAAGGCCCCCCCTTTTTCGTCGACCCTCCACCATCCCAAGCATGACATCCTTCTCCAGGGAATGGTCCCTTCTTACAACATGACCAAAATAGGTGGGATGAAGTCTGGCCATTCTTGCTTCCAAGGAGCATTCTGGCTGCACTTCCTCCAGGACAGAT
>NW_006922252.1:843682-867896 GCF_000298275.1 Orycteropus afer afer | reverse complement strand
TGCTCTTCTGTCTGGGTTCCTGGCTTTTATCCCCTTTCTCCTGCTCTTCCGGCCTGCTACTCTGGGTGGGCCTGAGTTGCCTCTCATCACCTAATCCCTTTGGCTGATTGCTCTTCTCTCTGGCTTCCTGGTTTTTAATCCCCTTTCTCCTGCTCTTCCTGCTTGCTACTTTGGGCGTCCCTGAGTTTTCTCTCTTCACCTGTAAACTTGGGGCTGAAATTATTACAAAAATCATAATTATTTGAAATAATCTAAGCAGGAATGGTATATGATCTGTTTGCTGAATATTCCATGATCATATTAATAATATAATAATGATAGTAATATGAATAGAATTGTTTTCTGTAATTAAATAAATATTTTGTAATTTATACAGAGCTTTCTAGATTCCATACGTCATTCTTCTGAGTTCATTTGGAAAAAATTAGAAATATAAGGAAGTGATAACATGAATAACATATTTCTAAATAACAATAATTAATGTTAACCGATATATCATAAAGGTATAAAGATATTAATATTACTGCTTCAACAATGTGAAAATCAATAGAACAGACAATGCTTTTTAAAAGATAATGCATAGTGGATGTTTACAGATCAAAAAGAAATAGAAAGATTGTTTGATTGTAATGGAATAATTGTTAAGAACAGATAATCCTTATTTTTAAACAACCACAAAAAGGAAGGTAACTATTAAAATGTGAAGCAAGCTAAAAATATTTCTTTCTTACTCCATGCAAAACAACAGAAATACGAAAATAAATGACAATTGACACAGTTTCGTAACATTTATTTAACAATTTAGACTCCCCTGTACACCAGAATGGACTTCAGGCTATCAGGAACACATCAAGAAACCTGACAACCAAACTCCCCACACTTGGATATTTATGTTCTAGAAATGTTTGACTGATAATGAACAAGAAAACAATGAAGAAATTGTTAATAGTGATAATTGCCAGAATATAGCACAAAAAAACTGTAGTGGTTAGCATGCTCAAGAGAGGATCTCTGGCAGTCCCATGTGAAATCTAATCCTAATCATTGAGAAGGAGGTTGTAGTCATGACAAAGAACAAAATGAGCACCCTATGTAGCTGCCCCTTAGAGTTAATGGATTGTCACTGTTAGTGAATAAGATACACATGTTGTCGTATCTCATTTTTAGGATAGTTGGAAAATGGAATTTTATTGGAAAATTCAATTTTTGAAGTAGTAGCCATTTAGCTAAATGTTTAATAAAAACTGCACACCCACACAATTCATGCCAAATCCAACACATTATTAAGCTAAATCCCTCAGGCCTCTGTGTGCAACTTCTGTGATACATCAACCTTATATATTTTCAACAATATAGCGAGTTCATTTGCTTTGTTAAAGAAATGAGGATTTCAGAAACCCTTTAAGTCCACACTTACTCCTTTAAACCCCTTATTTGTCATCTCTCTTTTTTTTCCTATCATTCTTATGAAATTCGTATTACTTCATTGAAGAAGTAGAAATTCTAGAAATCTAAAGGACCATGGATTATTTACTGACTAGTGATTTATGTCTTTCACTCTATAGACTTTATAGTTTCACTTGTTAGGCTGCATGATATATTCTTTCTAAGTCATAGTTCTGGGATAACCATCAAGTTGGGAGCCCCCAAACAATTAAATCAACTCTCATATTTTTTAATGACTATGGGGAACTCATTATATCTGATTTTACTGAAAGAATATAAATAGATATGAGCTTAATTTTTCATTTTCATCTTTCTTAGTTACATTTAATGTTTTAAATATTGCAAACTTAAGAAATATAATTTAAGCATTACTTTCATAATACAGATATATAATAAAAACAATTTTTTTAGATTGTGTCATTGATTTGACAATGGCAATAAAAATGAAGGAGTAAATAACAATTAGAGTAAACACTGTTGTTTCAAATTAAAGCTTTATAAAAGATATATAAAATAGAGTTTTTGTAGTACTCTGAAGATCTAAAAGCAAACACAAATTGGATTCTTTATTATACAAGATATAGATAGTTAATGATTAATTTTATAAAGTGAATAATTAAAAAATATTTTACTGATATTAATCAACATTCATGAGTCCCACGTGGACTTGGTACCATTGCATACATACATTGCATACATGCATATGTTATGGTAAAAGTAGGTTAGAGAACAACTTCATTATTTACTCACTACTTTTATTATGTCACATTAAGCATATATTTTCTAAGAACTATGGCTTTATAATCTCATTAAAAAAATAGATTCCACAGCTAAGGAGTACTATTTCTAATAACAGATGCAGTTAGAGAAGCTCTGGAATTTGGTGGTGTTGCTCTTATGTGCCGTCCAGTTGGACTCAATTAATAGCAACCCCTCCTTGGATTTCCGAGGTGGTATCACTGTGGAAGTAGGTTGCCCAACCTTCTTTCTGAGGAGGGGCTGGTGAGTTTGAACCACTAGAATTCTGGTTGGCAGTCAAGTGCCTTGGGCACTATGCTACCATAGATCCTTGGAATTTGGTAAAAGGGCAAAATGTACTTGCAGATTAATAGTTCCAGTAATAATTCTCTGATAATCACCTCTTGTCATACCCCCACAGTATACTTAGCCCCAGAAAGCAAGAGAACAAGTAACTCATATAGCAATAAAGGCACCTCTGAAATTATATGTCAGTTATTTTCTGTGTCAAACAGATGTGAAATGGGAATTTTCAGGAATAAATGTTTTCCTTGTGTAAAAATGAGACACTGGAAAATTCTTAAAAATGTCCCTTAAAAATCAATAGAAAAACTTCCATGAATTTTCTAATACTTTATAAACAGTAACATATTTAAAATATTACTAATAATATTTAACATCTGTGTACAGTTTTCTTTCTGTTTTGTCTTAGTCTTTTTAGCACTTACAGATAACAAATAGTAATGTTATGTTTAATAACTTTAAAATTGCATAATTAGTGAAAAATGATGCTGATGTAGGTTATATTAGAATTATTTTTTCATGTCAATTTCATCCCAGAACCAGTTAGATGTAAATATGGATAGAGATAGAATGTAATTTTCTGAGCTAAGAATGTATTCATTTGAAGAATCTCATTTAAAAAAAAATCTATTCCATTACTAAATTAAAAATATATTGAGGGTTGTATAAGTAATCAATGTATGCTTCAAATTATGTGTATTTGGACATCTATAAACCAAATAAAGATTGTGGGATGCTAGTCTGATTCTCTCCTTGTCAAAGTAGATAGGGCATAAATAATCATTGATTGCTAGACATTTTGTCAAAAGGCATAGCTATGTTGTAATTCTTGTGAACTTTTACAATAAATCATCATTAAGAGTACCTATAAATTCTTACTGTAACAATAATAGTGACACAGAAATGCTGAATTTTAAAGAACTAAATTAACATGTCAATAAATTTAAATGACCACATATTAGAAATTCATAAAGATACAAAATATCAGATGTTTGAATATAATTTATTGCAGTCTATTCTAATATATCAAACTATTGGCAGTAAATGATTCAAATGTGACATTTGATGCAGTGTTACAGACATTGATTTTTTTATTCCACAATTTCATGTTAAAGAAATTATAGTAGAAGATTAAAGGTACCATTTCTAAGTCAGTCCCAGTATCATTTTAAGTTTTCTCATGTTTTTATATGCTTCTCTTATGGACAATACATTAGGAAGTAACTATATACCAATCTTCATGTCAAAGGAGCAATTCTATTCTGAATCAATAATATTGGAAATGAAATACTAATAAATGGGAATTTTACTCAAAGTAGTAAAAAGAGTTTACATAAATTGTTTTTCAAATTTTTGTGGAATAAATTTATATAAAACATGTATACATCTCAATAAACACTGTAGATATGTAAAAATAAAATAAAATAAAATAAACTAAGTGATCTTTACATTAAAGAGAACCTGAAGAGAATACAATATTTTCCCAAAAGCAGTTAGTCACCAAATTAGAAAGGTCATTGAACAAATGGATAATAGTAAAACTCGTAAATGATATAAACCCATAAAATATTTTCCAAGCTCTCCTCACTTAAGTAGAAAATAATTATAAACATATAGGATAAAAAACTTTTAAAATATCATATTTTTAGACATAAGTCTGAGGACAATGTTTACTGAAATCATTCCAGAAAGCTTTTTAGTTTGTGTGTGTTTATGGGTGTCAGTGTATCTTCTATGTGTGTATGTTATGTGTTTAAAATGAAAAGAGTGAAACTTCTTTCAAAATATTTATTAATTTTATTATAAAGGGCCCATTTTAAGCATCAATTTTTGTAATTTGAGTTGATATCTTCGCCTGACAACGGAACTCTACAATAGCTGGTATTTCTCTCACACAGCAACCAAAAAAAAAAAGCCATTGTTCAATAGGTTTATGGCCTTTGAGCATAGATAATTGATCATAAATCTTTAGGCAGTCCAGCTGGTTTTCCATATGAATTCAGAGAAACACCATATGGCCTCTAGCACTCACAGGGATCCCCAGTCCTGGTTAGAGAGTGAAAATCTGTCACAGTATTAAGAAGCAAGCTGCTTTCAAAGTAATGGAAAAATAATGATAGTCTCAAATAAATTATAGGAACATTCTTGCTTCAATAAGTAGGTGTCTATAATTTCTGCAAATTTGTTATATTTTTTGATTAGTTTTCTTATACTTTAGGGTTTTGGAAAAGTCAAAGGGTGATTGTATTATAAAATTCCTATAGCTTGGGAAATGCGCTATGTTGAGGCTTAACTCAGTCCTAACAGGATCTGGGACATAGTCTGTGACTATGTTCCCTTCTCTGCTCTTTTCTGCATATTGGCATCATTCTCTTAGATTTGTCCACATGATTGAAAACTTATTTCCAGATGGTTCACTCCCCCTTTATATCTCAAAATTCTCTACTACAAATAGATCTATTCCCTTTTCTTAGCTTTAGCTCAAATAATCCTAAAGAAGGATGGATTTTATGCTTATCCTTAGGGCTGAGGCAAATAGAATAGCTCCAGTACAAATTGATGGCAAAAATGGAAGATAAGAGGTTTTCCAATATTTGTAATATTTCCAATATTTTCCAATATTATCTACATGTGTTGAATTACTTATCTACAGTAGCTAAGAACTATGAACTACACCAGTAAGAGGAAATGTGATTACTTTGATTATTTACTATAAACAAGGAGTTCTTGGCTAGTGCAAATAGTTCATAAGTTCAGCTGTTAACCAAATAATTGGAAATTCAACTCCGTCCAAGTGCACCTTCGAAGAAAGGCCAGTGACCTACTAAGAAATCAGTAATTGAAAACTCTATGAAGCACAGTTCTACTCTACACACATGAGGACTCTGTCAAGTAGAATCGACTCAGTGGCAACTGGGAGTGTAAACATTGCTGTATTTAGACTAGGTCAGTGTGGTCATGTCCTAGGAGAAGGAGTCTGTAGAGCCAGGAGATACACACATCCAGAGACTACAGGTTTCTCTTCTTCATCATTTTTCATGCACCCAGGTCTTCCAAAGGCCTTGCCCAAATGACCCACACCATGTTCTTAGTTCCTATACCTTTCTTCTCTGAGTCCTCTTTTCCTCAGGAAGGAATAAACTGTCATGTTCAGTTGCTATTGAGTTGATTCCAACATATGGTGACCCATGTTTTTCAAAGTAGAACTCTGCTCCAAAGGGTTTTCATTGGCTGTTTTTTTTTTTTTTTTTCTTCTTCTTCTCCTTCTCCTTCTTCTTTTTTTTTCCAAGCAGATCACCAGGCCTTTCTAATGAGATATCTATGGGTTGACTCAAACCTCCAATATTTTGGTTAGCATCCAAACATGCTAACTATTTGTTTTGCCCTAGAACTTCAAACCTTCACACAATTTTAGGCTGAAGAAATGGCTAAGAGTCAGTTATTTGAAGAAGCTGCTTCATTGGAGTTTAAAAATAAGTATGTGCTTGGATGTGCACAGCTGTGAGCATGAGGTCTCTCCAGATGTAAAATAGTCCAGAGATGGGAAGAAAATGATGGTAAGTTGTGGGTGAGGACATGGTGCCAGGATATGGCTCTCTTCTTGTCAACAAATTCAAATGTGGACATCAGGAGCCTGAGAATTTTATGTTCAAGCCTGGCCTTCCAGATGGTTGTGAAGGTATAGTTTTTATGGTAAAGGATAGAACTATTTTTTTTCCTTTGTTTAAAATACGTTCAAATGTGTTAACCGTGGTTTGAAAGTCTTTAACCATTCATTTATGAACATCCATTTCTATTCAAATTTTAGCTGAATAGAATCAACTCTAAATTTAGATAAACTGAACATTTAAATTCTTGTCTCCTCTTCCATTAGATTGGGAGCTCTGGTGGTGTAGTGCCTAAGGCATTTGACTGCAAACCAGAAGACTGGTGGTTCAAACCCACCAGCCACTCCTTGGAAGGAAGTTTGGGCAATCTACTTCCGTAGTGATATGGCCTCGGAAACCCAAGGAGGGGTCCATATAAGTTGCATCCGACTTGATGGTAGTGAGTCTTGCATTAGATTAAGTTGATTAGAAATTGTTTGCCTGAGTAATCAATTAATACACTTTCAAATACTCTACATTTCAAATACTCTGTATTTCCTCAGCTAAAACTCATCAGAATAGTAACTTTTGAATGGAAAATTCTTAATTTATCTCCTGAGTTTACAGTATTCAATAAAATGATAATCATTGAGAGAATAAACTTTTTAGGCTTTAATCAAACTTGCTATAAACAGAGACTCAAATGGTAACTTTGTCCAAAATTTAGCTTTGTGATATTTTAATTTACTCATGTCTGACATGAGTAGATAGCTATCATTTATCTATCCATCTCTCTATCTGTCTATCTCATAAGTGTGTTCTAGGGATTTGGAAAACATTAGACATAATATTAACAATCTGTGATTGTTAGCTACTACTTTTTAAAAACATTAGCTTTTCTAAACATCAAGACTGTATTGAATAAATATTGAGTACATACTACAAGGTAAAAAAATAATAACCTCATATTTAAAATTATTAACTATATAATAAGGTAAGGGTAAAATATATAAAGCTACATCTTATTCTACAGTGAAAGTTAAAATAGGAGAATGTTTATGAGATAGGAAATAGATTACATTAATTCAAAAGATTTGACTGATTTCAAATAACATTATCAATCTGTTATTTGTAAATTGTTGTCTCTGAGTGAAAACCAGTTTATCTAATTAAGTTTAAAGTGTGTGTTAAATGAAAATATGAGTTTGTGATATAAGTAGTAGTGATGTAGTTGTTAAGGCAATTAGCTGCTAACCAAAAAGTCAGTGGTTCGAACCCACCAGCCACTCCATGGAAGAAAGATGAGGTAGTCTTCTTCCATAAAGATTTACAGCCTTTGAAACCCAATGGGAGATGCTATGAGTCAAAATTGACTTGATGCCACTGAGACCCTAAATGATTATTTTACTTTTCATATTATTTTAAAATTTGGTAAGAATCATTGGATACTTTTAAAGTTCACAAAAAAGGAGACACATATAGTAAAGGATAAAAAAATAATGTTTTATTTTCTACTGACAGTGACTACTAATTCACATACTAGCATACACAAAATATTACAGCATTGTTAACTTCCTTTATCCTGCTAGAATATCATTAAATATGAAATTTTATTCTTTTATTTTTAAAACAAACATGCAAGAAATGTTAGCCCACTTGGAAGATTTTTCATTTTCACAATTTTTTTTTTTCAAGGATAACAGAATTATTGAGTTACCTTCAGAATAAATTTTAGACATTTATCTCTAATGTTCTGTTAAAGTTCATTTTGGTACAATTCTGTTCATTCGACTGTACTATAAAAATCAATCAATAATATATGCAAATTGTTATTGAATGTTATGTAAATATATAACAGAAAATTCTAATTTCATAAAATATTGTTTTTCATTTGAAAAGAAACACTCTTTTTTTTTTTAATTATTATTATCTTGGTTAGTTTCCTGTTCTTGTTGCTATGTGCTATAGAGTTGGTTCTGGCTCATAGGGACACTATGTACAGGAGAACTAAATACTTCCCAGTCTTACATCATGCTCACAATTATTTCTGGTTGTACCCACTCTTACAGACACTGTATCACCTATCTCTTTGAGAATCTTCCTCTTTTTTGCTTAACCTCTATTTTACTAAGCATGATGTCCTTCTCTAGGGACAGGTACCTCCAAAATACATGACATGAAATCTCACCTGTCTCACTTCTAAGGAGCATTCTGGCTGTATTTAGACAGAGTTCTTCATTCTTCTGGTAGCCTATGGTATATGGTATATTTAATATTCTTTGGCAACACCATAATTCAAAGGTTTCATTTCTTCTTCGGTCTTCTTTATTCATTGTCTGGCTGTCACGTATATATGAAGCTATTATAAATACATAGCTTGGGTCAGTCTGGTGCATCTTAGTCCTCAAGGTGACATCTTTGCTGTTTAACACTTTAAAGAAGTTTTTGGTGGAATACTTGACTGATGCAATACATTGCTTGATTTATTGACTGTTGCTTCCATTGGTATTGATTGTGTATCCTAAAATGAAATCCTTGAAAATTTCAATATTATTTCCATTTACTATGATGTTGATTATTAGATTTTTGTTTTCTTTATGTTGAGGTGTAATTCATACTGAAGGCTGTAATCTTTGATCTTTATCAGTAAGTGTTTCAAGTTCTCTTCACTTTTAACCAACAAGGTTGGATCATCTGCATATCACAGGTTTTTAAAGAGTATTCATCTAATTCTGATGCCACATTATTCTCCATACTGTCCATCTTCTCATGTTATTTGTTCAGCAGACAAATTGAACAAGTATTATGAAACTACACAACCGTGACACATATCTTTCCTGATTTTAAACTATGACATATCCTGTTGTTCTGTTTGAATGACTGCCTCTTAGTTTATGTTCAGATTCCTCATGAGCATAAATAAGTGTTCCTGGAATTCCTATTCTTCCCCATGTATCTGCAATGTTAGATTGCTAGAGATATTAAAATGAAGTATCACAAAGTGGGTGGCTCCTAGTTCCTTGTGGCTTGCTACAAACCCTGGAATTCCTTTGCTTGCAGCTGTATCTGCTTCATTAGGCACATAAGCATTCTTTATCTCTTTCTGCTTGTGTGTTTTTCTCTTGTTTAAGACACTACTCAAATGGGATTAGGTCTCACTCTACTCCAGTATGACTTCATGTTAATATTAAATATTAATGTTATATATATATATATGAACCAAACTCACTGCCATCAAGTTAATTCCGACCCTTGGCAACCCCCTTTGGATTTCTGAAGCAAACAATGTTTATGGAAGTAGATAGTCCAGTCTTCCTTCTGTGGAATGGCTTGTAGGTTTGAACAACCAACCTTCTGGTTAGCAGTCAAATGCCCTAGGCACTATGCCACCAGAGCTCCTTATATGTATATATATGTGTGTGTATATAAAGAGCTCTGGTAGCATGGGACCTAAGGCATTTGGCTGCTAACCAGAAGTCTGGAAGTTCAAACCCACCAGCCACTGCTCTGAAAGAAGTTTGGGCAATCTACTTCTGTAATGATGTCACCTCGGAAACCCATGGAGGGGTCGCTTTGAGTCGGGTTCAACTTGACAGCAGTGAGTGTGTGTGTGTCAAATAATTAGAAGAGAAGAATAAATAAGATGCAATAAATAAGATAGAGTAGAATAACAAATAAGATGAAATAGAGTTAAAAAGATGGTACATGTTGAACCTTGATAGTTACCTGCATGGCTAGTTAGTTACAGAAGCAATATTAAATATTAATGTTTATAGTTTTTCAATAATTAGGAGAAGGTAAAGAAAATCAAGCTAACTTAAAATATTATATTTATATCTACTATAACATACACCTAAACCAATATTAGAACTATTAATACTAATGAAATGATCACTGAAAACCTTAAAAAAAAAAAAAAACTTGGTATAAAATCAAATTACAGATATTTGTGTATCAGTATCATCTAATTCAAGTTTACTACTGAGGCCAGAAAGTGGGGACATCAAGAATTTGAGTTCAGTAAACATGCCATAACCTGGAGCCAGATGAGAGAAGGAAGAGGAGATAACATCTCACTTCAAGGTGGATAATACTTAGCTACACATAGGTTGGTCCAAGAATTTCTTCACAAAGAAACCAGTTAGGAGGTAGGGTAAGGAGTGATACACAAGATGATAAAATTTACTGTAACTTTCATATTATAAATAATTTGATAAGGTAAGTGTGTAATTATTAATCTCATCTGCAGAACAGCTCCCTGGAACTGAATTGTGCACTGAAAGATCTCCTTTATCTGTTTCTTTGCCATCTTCTGATACCCCCAGTAATAGCTAATGCTTTATTTCATTTGTGATCACTCTATGTTATTACTAGTCTTTCTTCTGCACTCTTTATCTATATGTCCATTAGACATATTCACTTTGAGATTGGTTCAGTTACCACAAAACCATTACACTCAAAACAATATTTTAGCTTCTTTTTCACACTTATGTTCTTTGGGTTGTACATATAATCATTATTGGGACAAAGACTCACATCCGAAACTTGTATATCCTTCTTTTCTTCTCACTTCACAAATTGTGCACAATTAATTAAATGTTCTCTCCAATATGCCCCCAACACATTATTCTATTTCTCATTATCCCCACATACACACCATCCTCACCTAGATAACTTCTTTCACATCTTCTCTGCCTTGTAGATTGTATAATATATGTACACTCAGATACATTTCAAAACCTTAATAATACATATGCAGTCCTTTGTCTCATGGTTTCTGTCATCTTCTCTAGTCTATACTTTTCTACATCACATCAATGCTTAGCCATGTTGAATTATCCCATACCAGGCTTACACACTGTGAAGTAAACCAAATCTCTCTTACTTCCATGTCTTTACATATTATCTTCTCTCTTCCTGTATCTCCTTTTACCAAGCTAAGTCTATTTCTTTCCTTAGATTTTATTTCAAATGTTATTCCTTCAGAGAGGTTTCCATACCACCTCTAAATAAGTCTAGGTGCACGTACCCTGCACACACACTGCTCTTTGTGGTTTTCCAATTGCCAAGTTTCAGCATAAATTGTTCAATATATTTCTCCCCTAGAGGATCAGTTGTTCTAGGACAGAAACTGTGTCTTTCCTAAATCACCATTATATCCTCAGAATATAGCAGTATTCTTGATAAAGTAATTGCATACAAATACTTTCCTGAGTGAGTAATTAGTGTGACTGACACTGGTTAAGAGCTCTCCACCAGGTCTCTTACAGTAGGCCTGGTATTTCAAAATTAGTTGTATTTCTGAGACAGAAAAAGAAAATAAATAAAAACTTTGCAGTGACTTGGTACCACAAGGAAGAATTACACCAATTACTTTTCACAACAAACTATGTACACTCTAGTTTTCCCAGGATAATTTTATGTTCACATGTATGAGCATGCATCAAGTTATCTCAGAAACAGCTAATAATTTGGTATTAAAAATTCTTCCCCTTAAAGGTTTATTTCTACTACAATGAAACTTGTGAGGTTGGAACATGATGGAACTACTGTTTTTCTGGGTCTTGAAAGTTTTCTGCCTTTGACAAAGTGTGTGTTGTTGTCAAGTCAGTTCCGACTTACAGCGACTCTATATGAAACAAAACAAAACATTGCCCAGTCCTGTGCCAGCCTCACAATCCTTGCTACACCTAACCCTATCATTGCAACCATTGTGTCAATCCATCTTGTTGAGGGCCTTCCCCTTTTTCATGACTGTCCACTTTACCAGGTATGATCCCTTCTTACAACATGACCAAAGTAGGTGAGATGGAGTCTGACCTTTCTTGCTTCCTAAAGCATTCTGGCTGCAATTCTGTCAAGACAAATTTGTTAGTTCTTCTGGCAGTCCATACTTTCAGTATTCTTTGGCAATACCACAATTCATAACCATCAACTTTTCTTCAATCTTTCATATTCAATGTCCATCTTTCACATGCATATGAGGTGATTGAAAATATCATGACTTGGGTTAGGCATATCCCAGTCTTCAAAGAGATATCTGTCCTCTTCACCACTTTAAAGAGGTCTTCTGAAATATGGTGTCTGATGTCTTGACTGCTGGTTCCTTTGGCATTCATTGTGGAATCAAGTAATATGACATCTTTGACAACATCTATCTTTCTCCATTTATCATGATACTACTTACTGGTCCATTTGTGAGGATTTTTGTTTTCTTTATGTTGAGATGCAATCCATACTGCAGACTGTAGTCTTTAGTCTTCTTCAGTAAGTGCTTCAACTCATCTTCACTTTCAGCAAGCAAAGTTGTGTCATCTGCATATCACAGGCTGTTAATGAGTCTTCCTCCAATCCTGATGCCACATTCTTCTTCACATAGTCCATGTTGTTGTTAAGTGCCGTCGAGTCGTTTCTGACTCATAGCGACCCCATGCACAGCAGAACGAAACACTGCCCGATCCCGCACCAGCCCCACAATTCCTGCTATACTCGAGCCCATCATCACAGCCACTGTATCAATCCATCTCGTTGAAGGCCTCCCCCTCTTTCGTCGACCCTCCACCCTACCAAGCATGACATCCTTCTCCAGGGAATGGTCCCTTCTTACAACATGACCAAAATTATTTGCTCAGCATTCAGATTGAATAAGTATGGTGAAAGGATACAACCCAGACACACTCCCTTCCTGATTTTAAACCATGCACTGTCCCCTTGTTCAGTTTGAACAGCCTTCTGGTTTATGTACACAGTATGTGTGCATATTGTGATGAGCAAAATCAAGTGTTCTGAAACTCTCATTCTACTAATTATTAACCTTAATTTGTTATGATCCACACAATTGACTGACTTTGCATAGTCAACAAAACACAAGTAAACATCTTCTTCTATTCTTTGTTTTCAGCCAAGATCCATTTGACATCAGCAATGATATCCCTTATTCCATGTCCTCTTCTGAATCCAGCTTGCATTTCTGGAAGTTCTCTGTTAATATATTGCTGCAAACGTTTTTGAATTATCTTCAGTAGGATTTTACTTGCATGTAATATTAATGATGTTGTTTGATAATGTTCACATTCTGTGGGATCACCTTTCTTTGGAATGGGTACAAATATGGATCTCCTCCAGTCAGTTGTCCAGGTAGCTGCCTTCAAATTTCTTGACACAAATGAGTGATTGCCTAAAGCACAACATCTGTTTGTTGAAACATGTCAATGGGTATTCTGTCAATTCCTGGAGTTTCATTTTTAATACAGTGACTGTGTATTACTTTCATCTTCTTTTTTATATTTCCTGCATCATTCGGTATTTTGCCCATAGAATCTTTTTATATTGCAACTCAAGCCTTGATTTTTTTCTTCAGCTTTTTTAGCTTGACAAATGCCAAGCTTGTTCTTCCTTTTTGGTTTTCTAACTCCAAGTCTTTGCAAATTTTATTATAATAATTAACTGTTTCTTCTTGAGCAGCTTTTTCAAATCTTCTTCTCAGCTCTTTAATCTTATTATTTCTTACATTTGGTTTAGCTACTCTCCATACAAAAGCACATTTCAGAGTCTCTTCTGGCATCCCTTTTGGTCTTCTTTTCCTGTCTTTTTAATGGCATTTTGCTTTCTTCATGGATGATGTTCTTGATGTCATCCATAATTCTTCTGGTTTTTGGTCATTAGTGTTCAATGTAACAAATTAATTCTTTAGATGGTTTGTAAATACAGGAGGGATATAATCAAAGTTATATTTTGGATTTCATGAAAATGTTTTAGTTGTCTTCAACTTCAAGTTGAACTTGCATATGAGCAGCTGAAGGTCTGCTCAACTGTCAGCTCCTGGTCTTGTTTTGGATGAAGATATTGAGCTTCTCCATCACCTCTTTCCATAAATGTAGTCGATCTGATTCCTGTGTACTCCATTTGGTGAATCCATGTTTGTAGCCATTTTTTATATTGTTGAAGAAAGGTATATGTCATGAATAAGTCATATTGTTGTTATTGTTGTGGTTAGGTGCCGTCGAGTCATCTTCAACTCATAGCGACACTATACACAGCAAAAGGAAACACCTCCTGGTCCCACACCAGCATCACAATCTTTTCTATTATTGAGCCCATGGCCACAGCCACTGTGTCAATCCGTCTTGTTGAGGGCCTTTCTCTCTTAGCAAGTATGACATCCTTCTCCAGGGAATGATGCCTTCTGACAACGTGACTAAAGTATGTGACTTAAGGTTGGACCTTTCTTGTTTCCAAGGAGCATTCTGGCTGTATTTCTTCCAGCCCAGATTGGTTAGTTCTTTTAGCAGTCCATGGCACTTTCAGCATTCTTTACCAGCACCAAAACTCAAAAGCATCGATTCTTTTGTGGTCTTCCTTCTTCATTGTCCAGCTCTCACATGCATATGAGGTGACTGAAAATATCATAGCTTGTGTCAAGCACACATTAGCCCTCTGGGAGATATCTTAGCTCTTCAGCACTCAAAAGAGGTCATTTTTATCCTACTTACCCAGTGCTATATGTTGTCTGATGTCCTGAGTACTACTCCATTGGCTTTGATTGTAGAAATCAAGCAATGTGAAGTCTATGACAACTTCAATCTTTTCTCCATTTATCATGATGCTGCTTATCAGTCCATTTGCAAGAATTATTGTTTTCTTTATATTGAGATGTAATCCATACTGCAGACTGTATTCTTCAATCTTCATCAGAAAATGCTTCAAACCATCTTCACATTTAGCAAGCAAAATAGTGTTAGCAGTGTGTCACAAGTTGTTAATGATTCTTCCTCCAATCTTTATGCCAAGTTCTTCATTATATATTCCAGCTTCTCATATTATTTGCTCAACATGTAGATTGAATAAGTATGGTGAAAGGATACAACCGTGACGCACTACCTTCTCGACTTTAAAACATGCAGTGTCCCCTTGTTCTGTTCAAACGAAAGCCTCCTGGTCAATGTACAGGTTCCTCATGAGACAATCGAGTGTTTGGGAATTCCCATTCTTGGCAATGTTATCCACAATTTGTTATGATCCACACAATTGAATACTTTTTTGCATAGTCAATAAAACACAAGTAAACATCTTTCTGGTATTCTTTCCTTGGAGCCAAGATCCATCTGACATCAGCAATGGTATTCCTTGTTCCGTGTTCTCTTCTGAATCCAGCCTGCATCTCGGGAACATCTCTGTCAATATACTGCTGCAATCGTTTTTGAATTATCTTCAATAAGATTTTACTTGCATGCATTATTAATGATATTGCTCGATAATTTCCACATTCTGTGAGATTATCTTTCTTTGGAATGTGTACAAATACAGATCTGTACCAGTCAGTTGGCCAGGTAGCTGTCTTCCAATTCTCATGGCATAACTGAGTGAGGGTTTCCAGTGGAGCATCTGTTTGTTGAAATATCTCAACGGATGTTCTATCAATTCCTGGAGCCTTATTCTTTCCCAATTCCTTCAGTGCAGCTTCAACTTCTTCCTTTGATAAAATTGGTTCTTGATCATATACCACTTCCTGAAATGGATGAAGATCGACCAGTTCTTTTTGGTACAGTGACTCTGTGTATTCCTTCCATCTTCTTTTGATGCTTCCTGCATTATTCAATGTTTTGCCCATAGAATCTTTCAGTACTGCAACTCGAGTATTAATTTTTTTTTTCCTCAGTTCTTTTAGTTTGAGAAATGCCAAGTGTGTTCTTCCCTTTTTGTTTTCTAACTCCAGGTCTTTGCACATTTCATTCTAGTAATTATCTTTGTCTGCTCAAGGTGCTCTTTGAAATCTTCTGGTCATCTCTTTTATCTTGTCATTTCTTCCATTTGCTTTACCTACTCTCCACTTAATGGCAAGTTTCAGAGTCTCTTCTGACATCCATTTTGGTATTTTCTTTCTTTCTCATCTTTTTAATGACTTCTTGCTTTCTTCATGGGTGATGTTCTTGATGTCATCCCACAATTCCTCTGGTTTTCAGTCATTGTTTTTCAATACATCAAAGCAGTTCTTTACATGGTCTCTAAATTCAGGAAGGTTATATTCAAGATCATATTTTGGCTCTCGTGGACTTGTTTTAATTGTCTTGGACTTGTACTTGAACTTGCATATGGGCAGTTGATAATCTGTTCCATAATCAGCTCCTGGCCTGGTTTTAGCTGAAGATACTGAGCTTTTCCATTGCCTTTTGCCATAGATGTAGTCAATCTGACTCCTGTGTATTCCTTCTGGCGAAGTCCTTGTGTATAACCACTGTTTGTGTTGTTGCAAAAAGGTATTGGCAACAAATAAATTGTTGGTCTTGCAAACTTCTATCATGGGATCTCCAGCGTTATTTCTGTCACCAACGCTAAATTTCCCAACTACCAGTGATTCTTCTTTGTTTCTAACTTTTGTATTCCAGTCACCAGTGACAATGAATACATCTTGATGGCAATTTTAGTCAATTTCAGACTGCAGCAGTTAATAAAAATCTTCAATTTCCTCATCTTTGGCTTTGATGGTTGGTGCATAAATATGAATAATAATCATATTAACTGGTGTATGCTTATAGGCATATGGATATTATCCTATCACTGACAGCATTGTACTTCAGGACAGATCTTGAAACATTCTTTGTAATGATGAATGCCATTCCTCTTCAAATTGTCATTCCTGACACAGATCATAGGGTTGTCTGATTCAAAATGCCAAAACTGGTCCATTTCAGCTCACTAATGCCTAAGATATCAATCCTTATGCCTTCCATTTCATTTTTGACAACTTTCAATTTTCCTGCATTCATACTTTATGCATTCCATGTTCCTATTATTAATGGATGTTTGCAGGTGTTTCTCCTCAGTTTGAGTCATGTCTTATTAGCAAATGGAGGTCTCAAAAGCTTTACTTTATCTACATCAGTAAGGATGGTCCTACTCTGATGATGCAGCTCTTTTCTAGTCATATTTTGAAAACCGTGTGACCTAGGGAGCTCATCATCCTGTACTGTATTGGATGATCTTTCCAGAATATTCATAAATTTGACAAGTAATGTATCAAACAGTGTTTCTCTGCTATTGATAAGGTTCTCTGTGGCCAATTCATTGAGAAGAGGATGGCCTCTTTCTTCTTAGTCTGACTCAGTCTGCAAGCTGCACTGAAACCTGTGCATCATGCACAACCCTGCCAGCATTTGAAACAATAGTGAGCAACATGCAAGCCACAACAGTATGACAAACTAACAGACAAATTTGTCTCCCTTTGCTATTCAAAACCTCTCTGCCCTCCCCTTACCTGAATCCCTGGTAGTGCTCTGCTCTGCTGTCCCCTCTGGCTTTGCTTTCCCCCACTTTCTGTCCTGTTGTGGGTGCGGCCTGGGTCCTCCCCCTTACCTGGATCTGTGGCTGATGAATAAGTCAGTGGTCTTGCAAAATTCTATCATTTTATCACCAAAATTATTCTATCACCAAAGCCATATTTTCCAACTACTGGGGATTCTTCTTTGTTTCTAACTTTTGAATTGCAATTACCAGTGATAATCAACACATTTTGATTGCATGTTCAGTTAATTTCACACTGCAGAAGTTGGTAAGAACCTTTAATTTCCTCATCTTTAGCATTGGTGGTTGCTGCAAAAATTTCAATAATAGTAGTATTAACTGGTCTTCCTTTTAGGTGTATGGATATTATCCTATCACTGACAGCACTGTACTTCAGGGCAGATCTTGAAACATTCTTGTAATGATGAATGCCACGCCATTCCTCTTCAGTTTGTCATTCCCAGCATAGTAGATCATATGGTTGTCTGGTTCAAAATGACCAACACTAGTCCATTTCAGCTCCCTAATGACTAGGATATAGATATCTATCCATTTCATTTCTGACAACTTCCAATTTTCCTATATTCATTCATGCTTTGTGCATTCCATCTTCCTATTATTAATGGATGTTTGCAGCTGTTTCTTCTCATTTTGAGTCTTGCTGCATCAGCCAATGGATGTTCTGTGAAAGCTTTACTCCATCCACATCATTAAGGTTGGCTCTATTCTGAAGAGGCAGCTCTTCCCCTGGCATATTTTGAGTGACTTCTGACCTGAGGGGCTCATCTTCCAACACTATATCGGACAGTGTTTCAGGGATATTCATAAAGTAATATATCAGACAGTATTTCACTGCTATTCATAATGTTTTCACTGGGCAATTATTTGAGAAGTCCATGGCCTCTTCCTTCTTCTGAGTCTTTCTTATTCTAGAAGTTCCACTGGAACCTATCAACCATGGGTGACCTCACTGGTATTTGAAATACTGGTGGCATAGGCTCCAGCCTCACAGCAACAGGCAAGTCATCACAGTAAAACAAACTGAGAGAGAAGTGGTGGTTGACAAAGATTAGATTACCAATTGTCCTTCACTCTCTATTGATAGAAAGTCACTGAGTTCTTCTTCTTTGATTGGTTCCCACCCTACTTCATATATTTTACTGTGCCTAATTTTTCTCTTCTCAAAATGCAATTCTTACTTTTCTCACCTGTAGTTATTAGTAGGTGCTGTTGAGATGTTCCAAATCACAGTAACCTTATGTACAACAGAAGAAAAAACTTTCTGGCCCTGCATCATCCTCATAATTATTGTAATTTTTCAGCTCACTGATGTATCCACTGTCTATCTGTCTCCTTGAGGGTTTTCCTCTTTTTCACTGACCTTCTACTTTAACAAAAATTATGTCCTTCTCCAGCAACTGATCCTTGCTGATAACATGTCCAAAGTATATGACATGAAGTTGCATCATCCGCATTTCTAAGAAAGATTTTGGCTGTAATTCTTCAAAGACATCCTTTTAGTTTGTTCTTCTGGCCATACATGTTATATTCAATACTCTTTGTGAACACCATAATTCAAAGGCATGAATACTTCATCAGAATTAATTGTTAATAGTACAGTTTTCACATGCACATGAGGTGATTGAAAATGCCATGGCTTGCATCTTTGTTGTACAGTGGAGTCAGCTCTGACTCATAGTGACCTATGTAAAACAGAAGGCAATGCTACCCTGTCCTGCACCATCCTCACAATCTTTTTATGCTGGACCCATCATTGCAGCCACTGTGTCAATTTATCTCATTCATGGTCTTCCTCTTCTTAGTGGACCCTCTACTTTATCAATCATGATATCCTTCTCCAGGGAGGGTCCTTTCTGACAACATGACCAAAGTAGGTGAGATGAAGTCTGTCCATTCTCACTTCTATGGAGCATTTCTCCCAGGACACATTTATTCATTCTTCTGACACTCCACAGTATTTTCAGAATTCCTTACTAAAACCATAATTCAAATGAATCAAATCTGTGGTCATCCTTATCCATTGCCTAGTTATCACATGTACAATAGTGACTGAAAATACTGTGGCTTTGTAAGGTGCACCATAGACTTCAAAGTGACATCTTTGCTTCTTAACACTTTGGAAAGATCTTTTGCAACAGATTTGCCCACTGCAATCTGATGTGTGATTTCTTGACTGCTGTTTCCATGAGTCTTGATTGTAAATCCAAGTGAAAAGAAATCCTGGAGAAGTACAGTCTTTTCTCTGTTTATAATGATATTGCTTGTTGGTTTCATTGTGAGGATTTTTTTTTTTTTTTTTTTTTTAATGTTGAGGTGTATACTTTAGTTTTCCATCTTCATTGTTAAGTGTTTTAATTAATCATCACATTCAGCAAGCAAGATTGTGTTATCTACATATCACAGGTTGTTAATGATTCTTCCTCTAATCCCGGTGCCACCTGCTTCTTCCTATAGCCCAGATTCTCAGATTATTTACTCAACATACATATTGAATAAGTATGATGAAAGGACACAACCCTGACATGCAGTCTATCTGATTTTAAACCACACAGTACCTCCTTGTTCTGTTTGAATGACAGCCTCTAGGTCTATGTACAGGTTGCTCATTAGAACAATTAAGTCATCTGGAATTTCCATTCTTTAAAATGTCATATATTTTTTTTTTTTTATTATCTACACAATTGAATACTTTGAATATTCTATAAAACACAGGTAAGCCTCTATCTGATAGTCTTTAATTTCAGCTAAGATTCATCTGACATCAGTAATGATATCCCTCATTTCACATACTCTTCTGAATCCAGCTTGTGTTTCTTGAAGTTCTCTGTTAAAATATTGCTGCAATCTTTTTAAAAATATCTTCAGCAAAATTTCACTTGCATGTGTGATATTAAGGATATTGTTCAATAATTTTCACATTATGTTGGATTGCCTTTCTTTGGAAGGGTCACAAATATAGATCTCTTCCAGTAGGCCAGGTTGTTGTTGTTGTTGTTGTTATGTGCCGTGGAGTCAGCCCCGACTCATAGTGACCCCTCCTTGGGTTTCCAAGGCAGTATCACTAGGGAAGTAGGATTGTCCAACCTTCCTTCCGAGGAGTGGCTGGTGGGTTTGAACCGCCAGCCGTCTGGTCAGCAGGCAAGTGTCTTAGCCACTATGCTACCAGAGCTCCCAAGTAAGCCAGGTAGCTATTGTCTAATTTTCTTGGCACAGATAATAAGTAAGTGCCTCCAGTGTGGCATTTGTTGTTAAAACATCTCAGTGGATATTCTGTCAATTCCTGGAGCCTTGTTTTTCACCAATCCCTTCAGTGTAGCTTTGACTTCTTCCTTCAATACTATTGGTTCTTGATCATTTCCTACCACCTGAAATAGTTGGACTTCAACCAATTCTTTTTGATACTAAGACTCAATGTATTCCTTCTATTGTCTTTTGATGCTTCCATTGTTTTTTGATGGTTCAATCTTTTGCCCATATAATCCTGCAATATTGCCACTCAAGACTTGAATTATTTCTTCAGTTCTATCAGTTTGAGAAATGTTAGTGTGTTCTTCCATTTTCTTTTTCTAATACCAGGGCTTTGCACGTTTCATTATAACACTTTATCTTCTTAAGCTGCTTTTTGAAATCTTCTGTTGAACTCTTTTATTTCAACATTTCTTCGTTTCACTCTAGCTCAAGAATAAGTTGCAGAATGTCTTTTTACATCCATTTTGGTCTTTTCTTCCTTTCTTGTCTTTTTAATGACCGTTTAATTTCTTCAAGCGCAATGTACTTGATGTCACCCCACAACTTGTCTGGTCTTTGGTCACGGCACTTAATGCATCAAATCTATTCTTCAGATGGCCTCTAAATTTAGGTGGGATACAATCAACCTCGTGCTTTGGCTCTTGTGGACTTATTTTAATTTTCTTCAGCTCAACTTGAACTTGAATCTGAGCTATTGATGATCTTTTCCACAGTCAGATTCTGACTTTGTTTTACTGATGATACTGAGCTTCTCTGTTACCTCTTTCCACAGATGTAGTCAATCTGATTTCTGTGTATTCTGTCTGACGAGATGTACAGTTATGGCTGCCATTTATGTTGTTGAAAAAAAAGGTATTGGCAATGAATAATCTGTTCATCTTGCAAAATTCTATCATGCTATCTCCATCATCATGGCTAACACCATCGTCCTATTTTCCAACTACTGATGATTCTTCTTTGTTTCCAACTTCCACATTCCATTCACCAATAATTATCAATACATCTTGATTATATGTTTGGTTAATTTCATACCTCAGAAGTTGGTAAAAATCTTCAATTTCTTCATCTTTTCCTTTAGTTGTTGGTGGGTAAATTTGAGCAATAATAGTGTTAACTGGTCTTCCTTGTGGGTGTATGGATATCATCCTATCACTGACTGCATTTCCTTTAGGATAGATAGGTCTTGAAACATTCTTTATGATGGTGAATAAAACTCCATTCCTCTTCAATGTGCCATTCCCTGTATAGTATGGCATGATTGTCTGATTCAGACTGGCCAATACCAGTGCATTTCATATCACTAATTCCTAGGATATCAATCTTTATGGGTTTCATTTTTTTTTTGGACTACTTTCAATTTTCCTAGATTCATATTACATAAAATCCATGTTCTTGTTACAAATAGATGCTTATAGCTATTTCTTCCCTTTTTGAGCCATGCCACTCAGAAAAATGAAGGTCCCAAAAGCTTTAATCAATCCACATCATTAATTTTGACCCGAATCTGACTCTTAGTGACCCCTTCTCGGATTTTCGAGGCTGTATCACTATGGAAGTAGATTGCCCAACATACCTTCGGAGGAGTGGCTGATGGGTTTGAACCACCAGCCTTCTGGTCAACAGTCAAAAGCCTTAAGCACTACACCATCAGAGCTCCTTTGACCTCCCTTTTTTTTAATTTTTGGTTTTGGGGAGGTAGCTCTTCCCTAGTCATGTTTTGAGGGTCTCATCTTCTGACATTATATCTGATAACAGTTCGTGACTATTCATAAAGTTTTCCTGCAATTTATGAGACTGTGTTTCACTGCTATTCATATAGCTTTGATCAGGTGCACTTTAATTCTCAAAGTGACATCTTTTGGTTTATAACACTTTAAAGAGGTGGTGTAGTGCCTAAGGCATTTGACTACTAGCCAGCAGGCTGTCAGTTCAAACCTACCTGTCACTCCTTGGAAGGAAGTCTAGGCAATCTACTTCCATAGAGATAACACCTCAGAAACCCAAAGAGGGGTCACTATGAGTCAGAAACAACTCGATGGCAGTGAGTTTGTTTTTTTGTTTGTTTCAAAGGATATTTGTCCAATGCAATAAGTTGTTTGGTTTCTTGACTGTTAATTCCATAGGTGTTGATTGTGAATCCAAGTAAAATGAAACACTTGGGGGAGGAGAGATCCTTGACACTTTCACTCTTTTCTCCATTTATTGTGATGTTGCTTATTAGTCCAATTATAAGCTTTTTAATGTTTTGTATGTTGAGATGTAATCCATATTGAAAGCTGTAGTCTTAGATCTTCAGTAGGTGCTTTAAATTCTCTTCTCTTTCAGCAAGCAAAGTTGTGTCATCTGCATACTGCAGGTTGTTAATGAGTATTCCTACTATCTTGATGCCTAATTCTTCTTCACATAACCAGCTTCTCAGATTATTTGCTCAGCATTGAATAATGATTGGATAAATATGGTAAAAGGATAACACCATGATGTAAAACTTTCCTTATGTTAGTGCATGCAGTATCCTCTTTTTCTGTTTGAAGAAGATTCTTCCCTTAATTGTTTTAATTCTGAGGTCCACATCATTTGGATTTCATAAATTTCCTCCCTATGAAACAATTACTGGGAGACCCATGGCCCTTCCTTATGTTACATGCACATACTATAACATTGTTCAACCACAATTTCTGAAATATTACCAGTCTTTAATATATATTCAAAAGAATATCTTTCACATGATAGAGTAGCCTTGACAAACAAATTAGACTCCTGAAATCTGCCTAACATCATCCTAAGAGAATATATTTATTGGAAAGAACACCAAATAAAAGGCTCATTATAAACCCATTGCAAGGAACCATACCTAATCCTCCTTATCGATCTTTGTCCAGCCAAATTAAGAGTGGATAAAACCTTGAATCCATCTTTCACAGTTGAGAAAGGTTAAGATTCATCTGTGGACTAGCCAAGCCACTGGAGAATTCAAGGTTATATTTAAACACATCTGTAGCCAGAAGTAGATGATATTTGAGGCAGAGGCTGACCCCAATCTCAGGACCAGTCCTGAAAATGTACCTCTTTTTCTTGTTTTCTTTTTACCATTGTTACTTTCATGTCTCTACTAATGTTTTCCTAGATGAGCAGATCTTTATGCTCACCAATTTAATTTTTGGACACTTGCAATCCTCTCAACTTTAAGTTAATCTGGCCTTATTTTGTGGGTCTCTTCATCACAGGGATGTGACTGGGTTTTCCTTTATCTATGTATACTCACTAATAATGGAGAAATGGTTCATTACTGAGTGACATCACTACTACTTTTTTTTTTTTTCTGTTGATAAATGACCTCTATTTGGAGTTGAATGAAACCCAGACCACAGTTTAAATGTTAGTCTTAATATAACCCTTACTTTACTAAATAAGGGAGTTCTGATGTCATAGTGCCTAAGGCATTTGACTGATAATCAAAAGGCTGGTGATTCAAACCCACCAGCCACTCCTCAGAAGCAAGATTGGGAAATCTACTTCCATAGACATACCACCTTGGAAACCCAAGGAGTGGTCACTATGAGTTGGAACCAACTCAACAGTGAGTTTGGTGT
>NW_006922252.1:832645-843582 GCF_000298275.1 Orycteropus afer afer | reverse complement strand
TTTAATAAAGGAGCTCTGCTGGCATGGTGCCTAAGACATTTGACTGTTAACCAGAAGATTGATGGTTCAAAACCACCAGCTGCTCCACAGAAGGAAGATTGGGCAATCTACTTCTGTAAAGATTTATGGCCTCAGAAACTTAAAGGGGATCACTATGAGTCAGAATCAACTCTATGGCAATGAGTTTGGCTTTTGTTTTTACCAAATAAAATCACCAAAGAAGACCTAGATAAGAATTGTCCAAACCCACATACAGTACTCTTCATATTGTAGCTCCATCTCAACAGCTGTGGTATAACATCATCTGATTAAATCCAAAAGTGGGGAGCCTAAGTCAGGTTACTCCCTTTTACTGGGAACAATCTAACCAAACCCATATGAGAAACCCAACAATCACTATAGCATATCTATGGGATCGCTTCCATTGGCTGAATATGTATGATGGTCAAATATCTCCTAGGTATACCCTAATGGCACCTTTTAGTTATGCGGAACCAATTTTTAGCCATAGGTCTCTCCAGCCTGGATTTAAAGATGTACTCAGCCTGAGCTGGACTCAAGGATGTAATCTAACTGAACTTCCTTTACCAGCTAATATACCCACATTAAGACTCAATGGTTTTGATCAGTGTTTCATTGGCTTGATTTTTTAGTAGCAGTATTTGTACTTTGGATAAGACTTGAAGATGTTATGACACATGTAGAAAAATTAACAAAATTTGTGCAAACTGCCCTAAGTTACACTGTCCATGGGCTTCAAGAAATCAATACCAAAATAGAAATGATGAGAAAAGTAATAATCCAAAATACAATGGCTTTATACATTTTCCTTGAAGCCCAAGTAGGTAACTATACTATTTAAAAAGAAAAAAAAATCTGATTGTTATGTCTATATTCTGGACATCAGTGTTAGGTTTGAACTGGCATATTAGACTAGGTTAGTCAAATGCAATGTGTAGTATCTCACCTTAATGATCTTATTCCTTCTTTAATTATTATTATAAGTAATTGATTTTCTTATTGGAAATGCTCTCTGGGAATAGGATATATTCTAACTGAACACCTTTTACCAGCTAATATACCCATAGTAAGAAACAATGGTCTTGATCAGTGTTTCATTGGCTTGATTATTTAGTGGCAGTATTTGTACCTTCTATAGGGCTTGTGGATGTTATGACTCATGTAGAAAAATTAACCAAATATGTACAAACTGACCTAAGTGACAGTGTCCATGGGCTGGATGGTGGAAAAATTGTTACTTTATTTTGGAATATTTATATGTCTTATTATTTCTATTATTATAATCATAAAATGCTTTCTTTATCCCCCCAACACATTTTATGCATGAAATACTGTAGTTGAAAACCTTTTGACCCATCACATAAATTTAGGTTTCTTTCACAAGCTTTTATCAATTATTGCATTATTTAATCACCTCCCTTTTATTTCCCTCGATATATTTCATGTTGACGTCTGTCATTCTTTGCTGACTGAATGTGGACTTATTCATTAAGATATTTCACATTAAACCTACCCACTTACCCTGAATGTGAGTCCTGTTAACTTGGAAAGTAAAGAAAATAATTTTTATTAACCAAAGTTCCTCAAGAAAACTGATACAAAAGGCTACTCCATTGTGGGTGATAAGCATCCCTAGAAGAAGCTTGATCAAAAGGGGGAAGTGCAAACAGAAAAGCTTCAAACAGGAAGCACTTGAGTCAGAAGTAAAAATGATGGGACCAACATGCATTTTCAGGTAGAAAAAGTTATGATGTAAACCCTTTGTTATGGCAGAAATATATCAAAATGTAAACAATATGTTCCTTGGAAAAGTGTGTTTATTACTGTAATCATGGGTAACAAACAAGCTGGCACCACTCACCTAGGTATTTACTCATCCTCTCCTAGCAACTGACTGATATTTCCATTTCAAAGAACTTCAAGCTAAAACTAATATAATCTACAATTAATAATTAAGTCCCTACCTTTCTTTTGCTCTCTATTTATGTAGACCCCTCTGTCCACTTGAATGGTGAAGTGCTTTGTATTTCTCCTTAGTGTTGTGCAGCTAAAACTGTATTATGTGTCAATACAACTTCCTTTATTTCACTTCTAACACAGTACAAGATTGAGATTTACTTTCTTGACAATACTCACAGTTTTCAGTTCAGCATCTCATTGTTAAATTTTTCTGATGATAATTTTCCATATTTTGTGAATAGGATTAGGATAGACTATTCAGGAGCTCTGGTAGCAAAGCTAAGACACTTGCCTGCTAACCAGACGGCTGGCGGTTCAAACCCACCAGCCACTCCTCAGAAGGAAGGTTGGGCAATCCTACTTCCGTAGTGATACTGCCTCGGAAACCCAAGGAGGGGTCGCTATGAGTCGGGGCCGACTCGACAGCACATAACAACAACAACAACATTCAGAAATCCATTTCAGAGTTTGTCAACAACTGCATTGAAGGCTTCTTTTACATTTTAGTTGCAAATCTTTGATTGTGTCTTTCAGAATTGTCAGCCTTTGATGATTTTTAGTTGGGCAATATTAAATAGCTCACAGCTCATTTTAATATTAAGCCATCATTCTACTTCTCAGGCTAGACCACTCTGCCCAGATATCTATAAACAACTAAGTTCAATAAGACAAACTGTATACATAGAAATGCATCCTTATACAAAACATATGAGAAGTCCTCAGTGGAGTGACATTTAAGTGCCTGGCTGCTAATTGAAAGGTTAGCAGTTTGAACCCACCCAGTAGCTCAGTGAGAAAAAGTCCTTACTATTAGCTCCTGTAAAGATTACAGTAAGAAATAAACCCTATGGGGCAGTTCTACTCTGTCATATGGGTGCAGTATGACTGGGAATTGACTCAATGGTACTCAACACAACAAACAAATGTAATAAAGAGATACAGCAGGGCTAACAATACAGAGTTTAGGGATTACTCAAAACTCCTTCCATAAAAGTCTCAATTTCCTTTGCAAATGATATTTGTTGTTGTTAGGTGTTGTCAAATTGGTTCCAACCTATAACTCAAAACTCACTGCCATCATGTCATTTTGATTCATAGTGACCCCCTTTGGGTTTCCAAAGTGATAAGTCTTTACAGAAGTAGATTGCCCAGTCTTCCTTCCATGGAGTAGCTGGTGGGTTTGAACCACCAACCTGTTGGTTAGCAGTCAAATGCCTTAGGCACTATGTCATTAGATCTCTTAAAATGTGTTCCAAAGTTTAGTGACTCTATATAGAACAGAACAAGACACTGCCTAGTCCTGACGTATCCTTACAATCTCTGCTTTGTTTGAGCCCATTGTTGTGGCCACTGTTTATGTCCATGTAATTGACAGTCTTCTTCTTTTTCACTGAATCTCTATTTTACCAAACAGGATAAGATTTACATTTTTTTTAAAACAAAATTCAGTGAGTATGAGAGATACAGAACAGTAGTTGACAGACAGAAAGAACTATACAAAGTAACACAGCTTTTTCAAAGTTCTAAAAATTTATTTTTTTTCACTACAAATATTATTAGAAAAAGATTAAGTTCACTGGAATTTTAGTGTAAATTTTTAATGTTTAAAAGCATACATATGACATTATTATGAAACTGATTTTTCATTAATATTTTAGGCCCATTGGAAACCATAGATAAATTATTTTTGAGAAAATGAAAATAATAGTCACTCAACTTTTATAAAATTACACTCTATTAAATTACTTTTTACATCATGTACCTTAAGAATTAAGTGAAAAATAAGGTAATAATTTAAATTTGCCAATCACTGTTCAGTTTTACTTATTTAATACTGTTAAAATGTTAGGAGAACACCACAGAAGGAACTACATAGTTTTGAATTATTAAAAAAAAAAAAAATCCACTTTCTTAAAGATATTCAGGCAAGTGCATATTCACAGTACAAGAATTACATTCTCTATAACTCAGCGACACAAATTCTAAGTACTTGGTTCTACAAACACAAAGATCTATGTGTGTCATAAGAATTTGTATTGCAGCATAGTTACCAAAGAAGAAAAACTAGAAATTAAATAAATTTTTAAAGAGAAGAATTTACCTTAAAAATTATAGCAATTTCCATACAACAGATCATTGTCATTAATGAGATTTGCAGCTAAGAGAAAATGTTAACAAAGCTATTTCAAGAGAAAAAGTTTACTGTGTATGTGTGTTTTTGAGAGAAAGAGCGATAGAGAGAGAAGTGGAGAGGAACAAAAGCCTTTGCCAATGATTGATGTGATTTTTGTTTGCTGTGCATTTTTAAAATATTTATGATTATTATAAATTGTATTTTTTCTAAGGTATTTGCACAATATTTTATTTTGCTGATCATAAAGTTGCCTTGAGTCAGAGTCAACTCAATGGTAACTAATAACAATAACAATACTTAAAAAGTACATTGCTCCACATCTATATTAAATTATATAATGCTATTATTCCCTAGTAATGCAATTAAGTGCATAGCTATTATTCAAAAGAGCTGGTCGAATGTGCCAGCTTTGCTGGGGAAGAAAGATGTGGCTGCACGTTTCTTAAAAGATTACAGCCTTGGAAACTCTATGAGGCAGTTCTACTCTCTCCAACAAGGTCACTCTGAGATCAAAATTGACTTGATGACTATGAGTTTTGCTTTGTTTTGTTTTTATTATTAAAATGTATTTTTAAATTATCATGAAATATATATGTGTATATATATATATATGTATATGTGTGTGTGTGTGTGTGTGTGTGTGTCTGTGTATGTTGTTGTTGTTGTTATGTGCCGTCAAGTCAGACCCGACTCATAGCGACCACTCCTTGGGTTCCTGAAGGGGTATCACTACAGATGTAGATTGCCCCATCTTCCTTCTGAAGACTGGCTTGTGGGAATGAACTGCCAGCCTTCTGGTTAGCAGTCAAATGCCTGGCACTTTTAACTCAGACTTAAAACCTCCAAAGTTATAAGAAAATAATCTCCTATTTATTCAAGCCGTTCCATTTTCCATTTGTGGTATATTCCTGTCAGAGTGGCACTAGGTAACCGAAACAAAACCTATAAATAAATTTACTTAAATATTTTGTATCCTCACAGCTGGAACAATAAGCAACATCATGATAAATGGAGAAAAGATTGAAGTTGTTAGGGATTTCATTTTACTTGGATCCACAACCAATGACCATGGAAGAAAAAGTCAAGAAATCAGACAATGTATTGCCCTGGAAAAATCTGCTCCAAAAGACCTATTTAAAGTCTTATAAAGCAAAGATGTCACTTTGAAGACTAAGGTGTGCCTGACCCAAGCCAGGGTATTTTCAATCACCTCATATGCATGTGAAAACTAGTGTTAGCAAAGAATATTGAATATACGATGGACTACTAAAAGAACTAACTTATCAGTCTTTGAGAAAGTACAGCCAGAACTATCCTTAGAAGACAGAATGGCCACACTTCATCTCTTACACTTTGGTCATGTGAGACGGGACCAATGCCTGGAGAAGGATATCTATCACACTTGCTAAAGTAGAGTGTCGGTGATAAAGGGGAAGATTCTCAGTGAGATGAATTGACACAGTGACTGCAACCATGGACTGAAGCAGAACAAAGATTGTGAGGATGGCGAAAGACTGGGTATTGTTTTGTTCTGTTGTACATAGGATCTCTATTAGTCCTAACTGATTCACTGGCACTTAACAACAACAATTGTTTTGTGATTTGGGTCACCTTTAATCTTATCTCTGATATCATTGTAGCTTTCAGGAACAACTCAAATATCATTTCAAACATCACATCTTATAATTTAGATTTTGTACAAATCTAAATTATTATTTCCATTGCTTAATAACAGCTTCTAATTTTCCAAGAGAGCAAAGAGTTATAGTAATTATTAGCTGTTCAAATGAATGATTATCAATTGACAATAGACATTTCAAAGGTAGAGTTTTATCTCTTTAAGCAGTGGGAAAAAGAATTCTGAATTTGAACTTCATCACTTGGCAATGGTGAATAATTGTCCACTTTTGTAGCGATTAAATGTGTTCACATTTGCTTTTCTGTATAATTACTCTTGACTATAGAGTGAAGGTGAGTGACAGTGGAAGCATGGAGTAGGCTTCTAAGGCAATTGTAATAACTCAGATAATAAATGATGAAGGTCTAAAATTGAGTAATGAATAGCAGTAAGATATAGAGAAGAGAGGTTGAGTTGATAGATGTCTCCAATTTCTTTATCTTTATGAAGTTTATAGTATTTAGACATTCATATGCTTTATAGGAAATTATAGTAATTCTAGCTTTATTTTTGTACCAATATTGATGCTATCCAACATCTTACTAAAAATTATTACTGCATGACTTTTATCACCCCTCATTTGAGCAGGAAATAGATGAGACACATTTAAGTCATGTATTTGAGGACAGATTAGTAAAAGAGCTATTTACAGAGCTGAGTAGAAGGTTGAGTATGGCTATGAAGTGACATACATGTGATAGCCTCCACATCTATAATATATGATTATAAATAATAGTACTCATGTTATTGTCATAAGGCAATTTGGGCTTTACATAATTTGCTACCTCAGCATCCATTAATTCCTTCTAGTTGCCCTTGTATCCAGTTTCTGATATAGCCAGTCCCATCTCTTCACAGTTTCTCAACTGTTGTAGTTTCTAATTAGCCCTCTCAGCCATGTCCCATATGGTTTCCTATGATAGGAATGTGTTACTCTTCTAATGCAGTCTTTCAACAGCTGTAATTATTTATTACTCCTCCTGGATATGTCCCATATGATATTCTATGATATATATATTTTTTCCCTTTTCTGGAGCTAATGTACTAGGAACTTTTAAACTAGCCAATAAATCTTCAGGGCATGTTAACTCTGGGAGCCCAACCTGGTTGCCATGCATGCATAGGTCCTCTCCAATTCTAGTTTGTTGTTGATATCTACTGTGTAGCTTTGTATCAAAGTGTAATATTGTTTCTCTCTGGGGCCTTTAATTACTAAATTATAGTGAAATTATAGTGAAAGTATTAAAGTATCAAGAGTAGCTACAGGAAAGCACAGGAATAGACTTTGAAAAGATGACACATATCAGCTACAGAAAGGTAGTCTAGATATGTGTTTCTCCATAGTCGTATTGCTGACTCTTGGGGCTGGCTAACTCTGTTGGGGGAGCTCTGGTGGTGTAGTGCCTAAGGCATTTGACTGCTAACAAGAAGGCTGGTGGTTCAAACCCACCAGCCACTCCTCAGAAGGAAGATTGAGCAATCTACTTCCGTAGTGATACTGCCTCAGAAACGCAAGGAGAGCTTTCTATGAGTCAGATCTGACTCCAGGGCAATGAGTTGAGTTGAGTCGAGAGAAGACTTTCAAAAAGATTTTGAATGCACTTCTCTATTTATATACAGATATATTAGCAAATAATAAGACTTACTGGTTCTATTTTTTTGAGGACAATATCTGTACTAACATTAAACATTGGATAATGACCAAGTAGATATATGGGTGATCTCTAAGAAACCAAAGAATAAGACAAAACCTTGAAAGCAGCAAGAGAAAATCAAGTCATCAGGTACAGGAATAAATCTACAAAATTAATTGTTAACTTATCTGAAACAATGAGGACATGACAATGGGGGGGGGGCATTATCTAAAGCACTGAAGGAAATAAGCTATCAACCACAATTCCATATCCAGGAAAACTAGTGTTTGAAAGTGATAGTAAAATAAAGACATTGACAGATAAACGATGACTGAGATAATTCCTTCATAACAGAGCTGACTTACAATAAATAGTAAAGAAAATCCTTTAGGCTATGATGAAAGGAAGCAATTTTAAATATTAACATGAATCTTCCAAAAGAAATAAAAAAAACAGTGGAGTTTGTAAATATATGGATTAATATAAAATCTTCTATAAGCACATTTGTTTTCTCATTTCACTCTGAAGTGTTTTAAAAGCCTAAGATTGAAATAATAATAATTACAACACTCTGCTGTTATATATATTACATGCACACACACACATGTATACATATATAGACATAAAATATGAGATTTCCTAATAATCTGAATAATTCAGATAGTTATGAACACTTCTGATTTTGTATGATAAAATGTTGTCATTACAAAGTATCCATTTAGGATTATAGAAACTATTATATTTGTTTGTTTTCACAGTTTCCAAAGACTAACATCTATACACAATAAAGGCCTGTGTTAGGTATGTAATGATGTACAAAACAACTATAGCTGAAATCAACATTTCTCTATATGTCATTTGTTCTTGGTATACAATCTACCATGGGTGTACTGAATTTACATATTCAGTTTAAGTGAAAACACAATTTTTTCATATTTTTAACCAAGGAAATAAAACATACACAAATACTATTGCTACAAGAACATGTAATTGTTTTTCAACAATTACTATATGCTTATCATAGCATCTCTGTGCCTTTTCTAAAATTATTGAAGTAAAATTTTATGATTATATTTATTTCATGTTATGTTGAGAATTGTATGATCACTTTTTAAATTTGCTTATGTTCTAATAAAACCACCTGACAATTCAAGGACAGATAATAATGAGTACAATAATACTTTAATTCCAAAAATTGATTTAAGTTATTACACATTATATACTCTTTTATATTTTAATGTCTATTAAGGAGTCAATTCTTCCAGATTCTGTTAAAGTATTAGAATATTTCTGGATCAACAACACATTACAAAGGGCCTAGTTATCATGATTTATACTGTTGAAGTATGCTGAGAAATTAATCTAGAAATATTAACAAATAACCACAATTCATTGTAAAAATAGATTCTAGAGAATGACACATAAGCTGTTATGTACTGGAAAAATACTATCAAGTAAATAAGATCCTTTGATTAACTTAAAACTTATAAGTTTCATTTATTTAAGGTTGCCAATATACTGATATATTGCATGGTTTTGATAAATAAATAAATAAATAAAGCACCTACTTTAGATTTAAAATTGATATTCCATTTAAATTTCATTTAAATATTTCATTTAAATCAACTTTAACTTTTTGTCCAATATAGAGGAGAAAGATGAGTCACTTAGCTTAGAAAGCTCTCAAAGTAGGACTGGGAAAGAGCTGTATTATCAGAGTAAAATCAGCCTTACTCATATGGATAAGATAAAGCTTTTGAAACCTCCATTTACTGATGTGGCATCATTCAAATTGAAGAGAAACAGCTGTAGACATCCATTAATCATCCTAACATGGAATGTTCAAAGTATGAATCTAGGGAAATTGGATGTTGTGAAAAATGAAATGGAGCACATAAAGATTGATATCCTTGGCATTAGTGAGCTGAAATGGACTGGTTTTGGCCATTTTGAATCTGACAACCATATGATCTACTATGCTGGGAATGACAGTTTGAAAAGAAATGGCTTGGCATTTATCATCACAAAGGATGTTTCAAGATCTGTCCTGAAGTTCAATGCTGTCAGTGATAGGATAATATCCATACGCCTACAAGGAAGACCCATTAATATGACTGTTATTCAAATTTAGGTACCAACCACCAAAGTCAAAGATGAGGAAATTGAAGATTTTTATCAAATTCTGTGGTCTGAAATTGACCAAACTTGCAATCAAGATGTGTTAATTATCACTGGTGACTGGAATGCAAAAGTTGGAAACAAAGAAGAATTATCGGTAGTTGGAAAATTTGGCCTTGGCTGCAGAAATAATGCTGGAACTCGCATGGTAGAATTTTGCAAGACCAACGACATGTTCATTGCAAACACCTTTTTCCAGCAACACAAACAGTGGCTGTACATGTGGATTTCAGCAGATGGAACACACAGGAATCAGATTGTCTACATCTGAGGCAGGAGGTGATGGAAAATCTCAATATCTTCAGCCAAAATGAGGCCAGAGCTGATTGTGGAACAGAACTTCAACTGCTCATATGCAAGTTCAACTTGAAGTTAAAGACAATTAAAATAAGTCCATGAGAGCCAAAATATGATCTAGAATATTTCCCTCCTGAATTTAGAGACCATCTAAAGAATAGATTTGATGCATTGAACACCAGTGACCAGAAACCGGATGAATTGTGGGATGACATCAAGAGCATCATTCATGAAGAAAGCAAGAGGTCACTGAAATGACAACAAAAGAAGAGAAGACCAAAATGGATGACAGAAGAGATTCTGAAACTTGCGCTTGAGTAGAGAGTAGCTAAAGCAAATGGAAGAAATGGCAAGATAAAAGAATTGAACCGAAGATCTCAAAGAGCAGCTCAAGAAGACAAAGCCAATTACTATAATGAAATGGGTGAAGACCTGCAGTTAGAAAACCAAAAGGGAAGAACACACTTGGCATTTCTCAAGCTGAAATAATTGAAGAAAAATTTAAGCCTCAAGTTGCAATATTGAAAGATTCTAAGGGCAAAACACTGAATGATGCAGGGAACTTCAAAAGAAGATGGATGGAATACACAGAGTCACTGTATCAAAAAGACCTGGTCAATCTTCATCCATTTCAGGAGTTGGCATATGATCTAGAACCAATGGTACTGAAGGAGGAAATCGAAGCTACAATGAAGGAATTGGCAAAGAACAGGTCTCCTGGAATTGATGGAATACCCAGTGAGATATTTCAACAAACAGATGCCCCATTGGAGGCGCTCACTTGGATATGCCATAAGATTTGGAAGACAGCTGCCTGGCCAACTGACTGGAAGAGATCCATATTTGTACCCATTCCCAAGAAGGGTGATCCCACAGAATGTGGAAATTATCAAACAATATCAATAATATCTCATGCAGATAAGATCTTACTGAAGATAATTCAAAAACGTTTGCAGCAGTATATTGACAGAGAAATTCCACAGGTGCAAGCTGGATTCAGAAGAGGACGTGGAACAAGGGATATCATAGCTGCTGT
>NW_006922252.1:830215-832371 GCF_000298275.1 Orycteropus afer afer | reverse complement strand
CTGATGATATAACTTTGCTTGCTGAAAGTGAGGATGACTTGAGACACTTACTGATGAAGACTGAGGAACACAGTCTGCAGTATGGATTACATCTGAATATAAAGAAGACAAAAATCCTCACAACTGGACCAATAAGCAGCATAATGTTAAATGGAGAAAAGATTGAGGTTGTCAAAGAATTCACGTTGCTTGGTTCTACAGTTGAGGCCAATGGAAGCAGCAGTCAGAACATTAGATGATGTGTAGCACTGGAAGGTTGGCTGCGAAGGATCTCTTTCAATTGCTGAGGAGCAAGGATGTCTCCTTGAGGACTAAGGTGCTCCTGATACAAGCCATGATATTTCCAGTTGCCTTGTATGCATGTGAGAGATGGACACTTAGTAAGGAAGACTGAAGAAGAGTTGATACCTTTGAGTTGTGGTGCTGGAAAAGAATGCTGAAGGTACCATGGACTGACAAAAGAACTAACAGATCTGTCCTGGAGGAAGTGCAGCCAAGATGCTCCTTGGGAAGCAAGGCTGGCTAGACTTCATCTCACCTACTTTGGTCATGTTATCAGAGGGGACCATTCCCTCGAGAAGGATGTCATGCTTGGTAAGGTGGAGGGTTGACGAAGGAGGGGAAGGCATTCAAGGAGATGGATTGACACGGTGGCTATGACAATGGGCTCAAGTATAGCAAGGATCGTGGAGCTGGCATGGGATCGGGCAGTGTTTCGTTCTGCTGTGCATGGGGTTGCTATGAGTTGGAAATGACTCGACGGCACCTAACAACAACAACAATATGCTGATAAACTACTATGTGTATGCTATGAGAAATAATATAAAGTGATTAAATTGGAAGGATGTAATTTGGTTAAAAATGGGCATGAAAAAATATTTGGGCCATTTGATCATTTAAAAAATATTTTATATTTTTCCTTCTGGATCAAATATGAACACTTTAAGAAGAAGAAGAAGAAAAAAAATATATATATATAACCTGTAATTTATAGTTGTTTTTAGTTTGAACATACTCATTTTAAGACTAGATCAACACAGAATGCATGGTTTTGATAAATAAACAAATAAACCACCTACTTTAGATTTAAAATTGATATTTCATTTATATCAACTTTAAGATATTCTTTCAGTAATAATTGCAAGCTAGGTCTTTGATAGCACATTCCTTATTTTTTAAGTGGTAAAAGAAATATTTAAGTAGAGTGGAAACTAACTATTTACTATTTTGAAGAGTTTACGTTTATAATCTTCAGCATTACTTTCAGTTTCAGTGAAAAGAACCTTCTTATAATCCATGAATGTTTGGAATTAGACTCAATTTGAATAACATTTAAAGTTTCTCACGGCGGTTGTGGGTGTGCTTGGCTGGTGAAATCTGATAACAAGAATAATCAACTTCGGAAGACTGATTTCTTCAGTCTACTCATGATAAAATTAAGTACAAGAGAGGAGTATGTCATATTTTAGTGGTTATGGTTGACTTTGCCCCAACAGTGAAAAGGATTTTAGAGGCGCTATCCCCCAAAAAACTTTTTTTTTTTTTTTTTTTTCCATGAATAATTGTAAAGTCTCCTGTTAGAGCTGCCACTGTTTGGTTTGGGTGGAGAGTAAGTTTTCCAGCTTCTCATTGAGTAATATCCAGATTTTCCATGAAGTGTGCCAAAACAAACTCTAAGAAGGAAAGAAACTTTGTAGCACATGATTCTTGGCTATAGAAGAGAGAATAATTTAGAAGAATATTTTATAGTGACTGAAGTCAATAGCTGATGGTTTATCACATAAGATATACTGGTCTGGAATTATGTACAATTTGTACAATCTCACTACATGGTAGCAGACTCAGGCTGACACATATTTGAGGACACAGGAAGTCTAAATGTTTGGACACTGATGAGGAAGATGATGAAGCTTCCCTCTTACCTGCCAGACACTTGGAGATAACAGATTCTACACTGTGACTTTTATTAAAAAATTAAGAGGTTAAGGAATGAGGATATGATGTTGTGCTAAGTTAACTGAGATTATAGGGGAACGAAATATTCTCTCAAAATATTTGTAGGATGGGAGGCGGGGCAAGATGGCGGACTAGGCAGAAGGATTGCACAGACCCTCTTCAACAAAGAAAAGGGAAACCAATTAACACAGACACAGAAG